>NC_060208.1:133395000-133660000 GCF_021130785.1 Homalodisca vitripennis
CTCGAGTCTAAATTTATATTTATATACTGTATATCTTATTTTCGGAAGAATGTAATAGATAAAAGAAGCTTACTTACAGTCATGCGAAATGAATAGAAATACCCTCGTCAGATATATTGTTTATGTAATACAAAACTACGTGAAACGTGGACGGATCGCTCACTAGGGAATACAAGTCTTCAGCTCGCGTCATACAACTTGTAATATTACTCTGTTGCAAAGGGAATATAAAGCGAGAGGATAATACATACCATTTATGGTAGTACTACATGGAACGTCTCAATAAAATATACTGCAACCTCTAGTACGTGAATTACAGTTAAAATGTTGTATAACAGATGATTTAACCCTGTTTATGGACAAGCCGCCCTTACCGCTGCTTCCGAATGACATAATTCATATAATTCTATCCACTTCATTCATAATGCTGCATCAGACAGTAACAATCCTATCCTCTCATGTTGTCATGACAAAGTTATCTTAATAGTTTGCACATATCTCATGTTATAGTGGATATGCACTCTAACAATTTTGTTAGGTTCTGACTTCTTTGTCATGTTTTGATATCAGCCCATCTAGGAATTAGTGTATTAATGAGAATTGTATTACTAATTAAATCATACGAACAATTAGTAATATTAGTTAATCAGAAGGTTTTAGGCCTTATACATACTCAAACATTTCCTTTTCAACAACAGGTTTTAGAAATTGCAGGATAATTTCAATTGGTGTTGTGATTTTAATAGTTCGGATGTTATATAGAGCAAATACATTTAGAACGAGTTTATCTATCTATAGTTGTATTCTTTTTAGTGAAATATATAAATATACAATAAATAAGAATTATTAGAAGAATATGATCTTTGCGAATACATTAAAAACATTGTCCTAGACGATATTGATCCTCTTCACTCAATTACTTTGATAATAATTTTTTTTTAAACAAACCGTCTAATCGTCATAAAATTTCAATTTGTTTTCTTGATTCCTACATTAATTATTTCATCTATGAATATGAATGGCTGAAGTTTCAGCAGAGTGAGCATTTGCTAAATCATAAGAGATATAAAAGTCCATTATAACTCAAATAAAACTGTTGGGTTGTACCGGATAAATTTTATCCATCATTATATTTCTAATTTTGGTTAGAATTTCTATAAAAATGTATTTGGGTTGTTTTTGTTTATATATTTGTAACGCTTTATTGTTGTATAGTTAATTACCACATTAATAGTTAACAATTGATTATAAGTTGATATTAGATCTAACTTAAATTAGATAATATCTGACTAGTATGAGCCGCATGCTTCTTATTGCAATAAATATATAAGGTATACTTTTATACCAGCAACTTAAGCTAGTAGGGTATACGATCTACTAGTTCAGAAATATTTGAGAAGGGAGGCTCCAATAAATCAGTAGCGCCTAGAACGTTCCAGAACCACTCAATCGCCTTTAGGACACCAGCTTTAAGGGTCGGAAGTATTGAACACTCTCAGAGAGCATGAGCATAATTGGAAATAGGAACACATAAATCTGTATCGTATAAAGGCTTTCAAAATTTCAGAAACATCTTGAATGGGGGCACCAAAAGCATCTTATTAAAACACGTCATAAAACTCTTATACTAAGATGATAGACTGGATTATTACTTCGACTACAGCATTTAATTTTGATAGTGCGATTTCCATTACAGTTAAACAAAACCTATGGTCAGTAAAATTTATTGATAAACTTAGTCCGTTATTCATATTATGATTTCTATTAGACAATGATTGTGTGATTCTTCTACTAAGAAAATTTATATTTTTCTAGATATGGCACAACACATTTAATCCAGCGTTGACTTAAAACGCTGGTCAAATATGGTATTATATTTATTTAATTTCCATTTCAACGCTCTTTGGAAATTTAATAGAACTTTCTGGTGAGAAAATCCCTCGTGATACATTTTCTCAATGTTTATACATCCTTTTGAACAATGTTTCCTTCCTGCTCAACTAAGAACTTCTGTTGATCATAAATTCCTGTTTCTATAACTTTTCACCTTTAGGGAAATTATTGATCTAGTTCAAACTATAAATCAGAACAATGCACAAGTATTAATAGCTTACCTGGTCTATACACAAATATGCCCTTCAAAACTCAAACCTATTTCATACGTTACTTAATTTATGTTTGGTTCCTGACTAGAGTGACCTTTTCGATTGAAACTACGTTTTAACTGATCGTATAATTTTATCCGATAGTCCCTGCATATTGATATAAACTCCAATCTATCTTTATTTTGATTTAGTCATTCAGGAATGATTCCTCTTATTCGTTTGTGCTTGTTTATTACTAACTGAGGATATTAATTGAGACAAATTTCCGCTTTAACATTCTTACATTCCTCTTTAAGCCATATTCATGTGAGCACAAGTACTTTGCTCACTCTAAAAAGAAAGACTCTATAACTCTCAGAAACACACAGTCTAAAACCAGAGATTTTACTTGCTCTTAAGAGTTCATAATCAAAGCTTAACAAAGTGCCCTAGCTCCAAATACCTATTTATTATATTTTCGACATTGTATTCTCACCATATTACAGGTATGTGTTCTTAAATTATCTTTTATGAAAAGCTACACAAGTAAATCGTTTTGGTTGGCTGTTCATGCAAGAACAACGAGCTGTAAATTTCCATATTATATAAATTCCTTTGGCTCTTCCATAAGTTGATTCCTTTCTATTTATGTAGTGCCCACCAGTTACAAGTGAAATTTCCCACCGAAAAACAAGGATAGTCTACGAATATTGAAATGACATTAAAAACACTCCTGTGTTAAATGATGACAATTAAAAGTATTCTGATGCTTAGATAATTTTTGTATTTAGTATTAAAACTTATGTTTTTTGAACCTAAAATCGGAATATGAAACAGGTTTTATATGTACATGAAATAACTACAATTTACCTCCAATATTTAAGGATAAACGTTTTCAGAGCCAGGAAAACAGATGAATGCTAAACTCAATTCTCTCTCAGTTAACAAACTCTGGGCTCTATTTATATTAAAACGGAATTCGATTTTGCGTTGATACACCAATCAGGAATGTATAAAGAAAGGCACGCAGGTCTAAGAAGCCTACGTCGGTCAAAAAGAGCATACCTATAGTCCTATAGCCATTGTAGTTTATTACTAAAGAGGTATATCTGATGGCATATTAGAGTTTGCTTTTAAGACCAACCTTTGTCATAAAACAACTACTATGCCTTATAACAGTCATAAAACCTGTATCAATAGTTAGATAATAACCTTTCCCTTTGACATCGGAACTACACTAATTATTTTTACTAAAACTTCATTATTTTATTACTTAATAACCTCTGTGCTCGTGGTTACATGGATGTTTCATATAATAAGTAATATTTCTTACTTACTCTTTTAATACTATTGTAGCGAATGGTTGAAACACGTGGGGTTGGAGATACCTGAAGTCTTAGAAATAAATACATGATATAGCAAAATTTACCTATACTGAGGCATAAAACTATAAAAGATGATAAATAAAAAATTAGACTTGCTAGGTTGCTGCTTAAACAGTGTAAAAATAAACTGAAATTATATCTTTGAAGGTGAGCCTGGTGGTTCTAATTTTCTTTACAGTTTTGCCTACGAAATTTTATACATTTTAAAAATGTATACATTTTATAAATTTTATATTTCATACAACTTTGAACTTTAATTTGCTTCACCTTGATGTCGACTCAAGAAAATAATGATTTTCTTTTAAATTTATATTGTTTAAAACCTACGATCCATTAACAAACCACATTACTATCTTCTTATTAAGCTAAAAGAGAGTTTTAAAGACCCGTAAAGGCGTAGCAGCCCGGTGGGGATTTTTGAACGTAAATAGGCCTATACGAACATGTTAATCATGGATCCTAATAAAGTCCAAATAACATTTCAATAAAATTAGTGTTGTAGGTTTTACGTAAATCAGTAACACACACACAAATACACCATAAGATTGTTACATTATAGTATAAAGTATAAAATGTTTGTTGCAGTTGGAATGTTAATTATTTTACGTTCTAGTCAAAACGTTCTAGTTAATTTCAAAATTGATAGTTATTTATATACTATTTATATACAAAATAATGATATAGATTATAAACATAAAAAACTGCAACATAAGAAATATCAGATACAGCCAGCAAGTTTGAACAAATTAATTTTATGGACATATTAACTATTACCTGTTATTATTTCTGGACGTTTTTACAATATTTTATACCACCAGTTTAACATATATTTACTAAAAGTAACTCTAACTATAAAGCCTACATATTTCAAGACTATAATTGAGTAAGCAATATTTCGATGCTATCTTGATCGGATGATAATTATCCACGTAAGCCCTGACGTAAAAATGTTCCGGAAAACCCAATTCCTGTTTCATCTCTACGTGAAATATTACAATCCTTGAAAACCTCTAACGTTTTACGTTATTCCTGTGTTAAAAGAATACTTCTGGTTAAAACTCATCACTTGATAAGTCTAATCCTGATTTTTGGCAACCCAGAGTTTCACTCACATTTCAGAACATAGGGAAGAATCTCATAGTAACATTCATTTGCGTTGCCTAATATACAATTAGGTTTATATCAAAGAAAAGTGGATGCTAATATACCCATTAAAGTAAACTAAATTAAAAGTGTTAAAAACCAATTTTTTCGTCACATTTCTAAAAGCAATGACATTTACCGTACAATCCGTCAGCTATGTAGACAGTGATGGATTGCTTTTAACTTTCTAGAACATAACATAAATTCATTAACAAGAAATAGTCTGGGGTAGTAAAATGTCTACGATTAATACGTGAGTCTTAAATTTTTAAAGAGGTTAGTTACTAAAATAAATAATTATGTTAACATTTTTACTTTAAATCAGAGAAACATAAATCTTTCACCTAATTACTTTTCTCTTATTCAATGTTTAATAGTTGGGGGTATGGTTAAAACTTGTTAATAGTTGGTAATAGTTATTATTTACTTCGGATGAAGTTAATTGAAATAATATGCAATTAAAATTAAAGTATTTTAGTAATTTAGTGTAAAATTCGAAAAAAAATTACTGCCTGTTTAAAACAACTCCATCAGTAAGCTGTTAGAAACTGATCATTTACCATGCTATTAAAAAGGTGCTTCATTAAAATTAAATGGTAAGATATAGGAGCATGGACAGACATAAGAACTTATGATAAAATAAACATGCGTGTTTTTTTTTCTTTTATCACTGCGCCTTTCAATTTAAGTTGATATATAAATTGACTTATAGTATAAATAACTTATGGACCGAAAATAAAAATTTGTTCAATTAGGTCATATATTTATACGTAACATATCCAGGTATAAAACTATCACAAGTGGGACGATTTATGGTTATATGCCGTAAGTCAACAAAAAGGAAATCCAAGCAACCTGACTGACTAGAGTTCACTCCGTGTTGGAGATTCAGTTTAGTCCCCTCTAGTAGTTATAGCAACTCAAGTCTTAACGAATGATGTGCTTTTTACGAAAAAGAAAATAAAACAAAAATAAATATTAAAAATAGAATTTTTAGCTTTATAAGTGGATCTTTATACATACATATATATGTATGTATTTTCAAAATTCTCTTATGAATCAGAGCTCTCGTCTGTGTAAAAGATGATACAATTGACAGTAGTATGACAAGTTGGTAGTATTTACGCAACATTTCTGTGTGTGAAATTTTGCACTTGGTTTTATACATACACTATTAAATAATTTTTTTTTACAGAATCCCCTTCAGTGCTTAAAATTGTACTCTAGTATAATGTGAAATTTTAACTTACATCACTCTGAAGCAAAACGCTTACATCTAATTATCTTTCATACAGAATCCTCTTCAGTCTTACTTCCTAATGAGGTCAAAACTCCAAACGTGACCATTATATACAGAAATATTCAGCTATAAGATTAAAATAGTTAATGCAGCATTTTCATATCAAAAACTGTTACTACGCATGAACTAGTTAAAAACTAGTTCAAACTACTTAGTTAGATCTTTGTTGACGCCCAATTGAAATTAAGCATGACGTGTTTTATGTATGCTGACATTAAAATTAATCAATATATACCTTGACTCAAATTTATACTTTTACTTAACATTTAAATTTGCATCGAAAGTAAAATATAGATAAAGAAAGTAACATACTATTGTATAAATAATCTCAATCTTTATTAAGGTGTCCCTGCTTTTTATTAAACCTTGTTTTACAGTTTGATTCTCTAGAAATTTATGTATTCAACAGCTAGTAGTATTCTATATAGATATATGAACCTCTTAATAGTAAAAATTGTGTTTTCGTGCATTATAACTTATTAGGAATTGTCGACTAAGCTCGTCTAATATAAATAAGAATACGAGCACATCCCTCAATGTCTTTAGCTCTAATAGAAATTATTCGCTTTTTCTGGATTGACATTTATTTAGAATGGGTGAGTTTTTTGAATAAGGTTGCTTCCATGGAGGGATAAGAGGGACTATCTCTTTCATCTCACCGTGGATGAAGGTGAGATCGTGACGTGAGATGTCATGCTGCAAAGTTTTTATAGCGAGTATGAAATACAGTGTTAAAGATTCTCCCACATTTTTAGGCATTAAAACTCCTTTAGAAATAAGGGAACCTCACGCAACCGTCATCCTCCGCAGGATACTAGACATATTTACCAACAATTTTAAGTATCTTGACATATATAGATGTATATTTGGATGTATCAACATTTTGTTAATCCCTAATCACATTACCAAATCCTAATTAAGTTTTAATAAATATTTACGAATTAATTTTATATTCAAGTGTACAGGAAAAAAAAAGAAGTTTGAATCTATATAACACTATATTTGCGACTCTATATCTCATAAATTGAAGAATTTAAATTGAATTGATCAGTTGCAACATATTGTTTTAGTAAAATCTTAAATTTCAACTGTGTAATATATTATAAAAATAATTTAGGTATCCAAACATGAAGAATCCCTAATAATCATAATAATTATTTCTTAGATCCTTTTAGAAATTTATTCCATGCTGAGAAATTATGATTTTTATAAGAGAAAACTTGATCAAAAAGTACAGTTTCCTTTTTTATAGTAAAGCCATTATGAATTTGGTAAGTAACATTTTAATGATATATATATATATATATATATATATATATATATATATATATATATATATATAAGGCTTATTTACTTTTTCCTTAGAATAATGTGGATAATTAACGATAAGAGTAAATGACTCGCTCGTTTTTCACTTTTAGTTTCCAAAATAAGAAATTTAATAGTAAACCAGATTAAATTTTGACTTGTGAAACATATGTTCCTGCAACCCAACTTTTTTATTAGTGACCAAATTGTTAGTGTTACAAAACGTTTACTCCTGAGTTGGATAATTACTGCCATGGTTTAGGAAAAAAAACATCCGTGATGCTGCGAACTGTGCTTTACACCCTGAAACAACAAATATCGCGGTAAGAATAATAACATAGTGGTTTATATTGTTCCTATAGAGTTGGAAAACTACAGCGTGATGCTGCGAACTGTGATTTACACCCTCAAACAACACATGTAGTGGTAAGAGTAACGAGATAGTGGTTTATATTGTTCCTGCAGAGTTGGAAAACTGCAACGTGATGTTGCGAGCTGTGCTTTAAGACATGAAACACCATATGGTTGTAAGAGTCACGAGATAGTGGTTTATATTGTTCCTGTAGAGTTGGAAAACTGCAGCATGATGTTGCGAGCTGTGCTTTACGACATGAAACAACACATGTGATAAGAGTAACGAGATAGTGGTTTATATTGTTCCTGCAGAGTTGGAAAACTGCAGCGTGATGCTGCGAACTGTGCTTTACACCATCAAACAACATATGTTGTGGTAAGAGTAACGAGATAGTGGTTTATATTGTTCCTGCAGAGTTGGAAAACTGCAGCATGATGTTGCGAGCTGTGCTTTACGACATGAAACAACACATATGATGATAAGAGTAACGAGATAGTGGTTTATATTGTTCCTGCAGAGTTGGAAAACTGCAACGTGATGTTGCGAGCTGTGCTTTAAGACATGAAACACCATATGGTTGTAAGAGTCACGAGATAGTGGTTTATATTGTTCCTGCAGAGTTGGAAAACTGCAGCGTGATGCTGCGAACTGTGCTTTACACCATCAAACAACATATGTTGTGGTAAGAGTAACGAGATAGTGGTTTATATTGTTCCTGCAGAGTTGGAAAACTGCAGCGTGATGCTGCGAACTGTGCTTTACACCATCAAACAACATATGTTGTGGTAAGAGTAACGAGATAGTGGTTTATATTGTTCCTGCAGAGTTGGAAAACTGCAGCATGATGTTGCGAGCTGTGCTTTACGACATGAAACAACACATATGATGATAAGAGTAACGAGATAGTGGTTTATATTGTTCCTGCAGAGTTGGAAAACTGCAACGTGATGTTGCGAGCTGTGCTTTAAGACATGAAACACCATATGGTTGTAAGAGTCACGAGATAGTGGTTTATATTGTTCCTGCAGAGTTGGAAAACTGCAACGTGATGTTCCGAGCTGTGCTTTAAGACATGAAACACCATATGGTTGTAAGAGTCACGAGATAGTGGTTTAAATTGTTCCTGTAGAGTTGGGAAAACTGCAGCGTGATGCTGCGAACTGTGCTTTACACCATCAAACAACACATGTTGTGGTAAGAGTAACGAGATAGTGGTTTAAATTGTTCCTGCAGAGTTGGAAAACTGCAACGTGATGTTGCGAGCTGTGCTTTACGACATGAAACAACACATATGATGATAAGAGTAACGAGATAGTGGTTTATATTGTTCTTGTAGAATTATAAAAATGAGGTTTTATCTAGTTTAGACTTCGGATAATTTGTTTCCATTGATCAAGAAGGTTGGATTCCACTTTTTCACTACAAATAATTTACTTCTCGTGCTTAAACTTTAGACCTAATAAAAATACTGAAGGTACGATTACATAAGGCGTTCTCTATAATCGTATAGTTGAATATCTTTCTTATTTTATATTTCTATTTACATTGTTTATGTAGATAGTTATTATAGCACTTCTCCAACGGCAGGTGAATGAAATAAATTGTTACTACGGATTAACTTTCAAATTAAAAATAAAAATGCCGGTCTTATTTCTTTAATTAAAGTAATGGTGACATGTAACATAGCAATTGTGGTAAAGGAGGATTCAATAGCTGCAACAGGGTGCTAAATCGATAGTGGTAAATAATACATTGTTTGTCACTACTTAATATATAAAAATATTTCATTATTATCTCATCGTCAGTCTCATCATTTATTTATTCACTCCACTTATAGGGTTATCTATTTATATTAATGTAATGAAAATAACTAAAACCCTTTAAATTAAAACTTTTTATTACATACACGTGTTTCGGTTTTTAACATAAATATATATATATATAAATTTTTGGTCAAACATGATGATAACTTAGTACTTTTGTTATATAAAGAGTACAGCACGTTATAATTTGTGTTATGTATTAATGTATACATAATAAATCTTCAGTGGACAAAAAGAGTTAAAAAAACTCACCTATTGCTCGTAGCGTTTTGTTGGGCGATGGGCGAAGTTTAAATTGGATCACTCTCATGGGAAATTTAGATACAACATGTTGCACTCGGGTTTAATTCATAAAGTGCATAAAGCAATTAAATGCAGGTTCAACTAAAAGCGAATTAGAAACCAGTTTTATTCATGTTGAAAGTTTATCAATGATATTTTAAACACAGAATGAGTTGTACTAAACACTTTTCAATAATTTTGGCCTTTAATAAATTATCCACAACCCTTAAGTCTTTTATAAATAATATAAATAAATATAAAATTGTCAACAGTTAATAAAACAAGTAGGGTGTGTAGATCCGATAATCTAGATACTACCACTCCACTATTAATGTTAAAGTCAATTGATTTACTCCCACTGACATTACTATGGTCGCACATGCAAAATTCAAAATGGAGTAAGATTTTAATAATTAGCCTATATATTATGAAATTATTACACAATATTATCAAAATGGTTAAATCCTATTCAGTTCTTTTTATAAACACTGTATTATTCCTTTTCAAACACAAATCCTGTAATTTATAGAAAATGCCTTTTGTTTCAGATACATATTTCAGAGATTTTTGAAGCGTTGAAAAGTTATATACAAGAACTAAAATTTATTTTGTACAAAAAGTGGTGTCATGGCAAAGGAAAGTTAAGGGAAGTTATTTTACCGTTGAGACGGATTTGTTATCTATGTATTGTAAATAAACTTTTGATCTAGATTAGTGGTTTACTATAACGGAGACTCTTAATGGTATAAATAGATTGGCGTTTAATAGAATATTATTAAAATTTTACTCAAGTGGCGTGACCTAATTAGTTAGCCGAAGAAAAAATTAGAAATTATTAGCAAGATACGGTGTTTCTCATAGGAGATATATGTTCATATAATATTGTCTTAATTTATCTGGAGTAAGATAAAGGATGTACATTAAACTATGTATATTCTATCTGAAAGTTCATTTCTCTGAAGATCGTTCTCAAATCCGTTATCACAGGTTTCTATTAGAAACTGAATCGATTATGATTCACTTTCTAATACCCAATCCCATTTCATACACTGCATATTGCATTAGAATTTTAGAATAATTATCAGTTTATAAAAAGCACATTTTTATTGTTTTATTTCGAAATCAGCTTTCTATGTAAAGTTCAACGTAATTTCAACACCCGGATAAGTTTATAGTTTAGGGTCAGACTCAAACAAATTTCTTACCTAAATTAAAGTTACCTTGTTGGTAAAGAACAGTTAATATCAAGACAATACATTACGATGCGTGTAAATTATTAATAAAAAATCGTAAGTGAAACATGAAGATAAGTATAATAAAGTTAAGTTTAATTAGAACATTATTTACTATGAAAAGACAGCATTTTGAGGCTACTATAAGCAAAATGTAGCAAAGAATAAGGCGATGATTATTCAGATGGACTTGCTCTGTATAAACCACATCAATACTGAAGTGAAACCTATATTGAAACGTGATAAAGCATTTCATCACAGTACAATAGCCCTCCTTTCATGCAAACCGCTTTGATGTAACTGACAGTTAGTTGCCTTTGCGGTTGAGTGTTTTGTGACAAATGCTGTATGGATTTTAGCTTAAAGCTTGAGACAAATCGATCATTGACATAAGTTCTCATTTTAACATTCAATTCCATTAATTGTATCCTCTACTTTTGGTCGTTTTATTATTTGTGGTAATAAATAGTTCTTAATCACAATAAATATTACAATAAGAATCTTGTAAATAATTTAGTTAAATGTTTATGTAGTATTTTATTTTTTAAATGTCCACTAATTCAGAAAAATAAGACATATTATGAAAACTATATGAAGGAGTAATAGTAAAGTGTGTTTATAAGAAAAAGACATTATCTGTAAAGTAAGTGGAAAATAAAAGAGTTACAACAATTTAATTCAATGTTAATACTATATTTCTGACGGTTTAAGGAGCGTGTGTCCAGTTATTGCATGTTGCTCTAGATTCTCAGTTGTGAGTGTTTGCCATGTAAAATCAGTAAATTTACAAACCTGTTATTTCATTTCATAAGTAGCCCAAGTTTTTGGTACATTTATTAAAATAATTTTTAAAGATTTGAAGATAAGTTTCCTTCTTAGTCACCGTAAATTCGTTATTTATGTGCTTCTTTAGGTCTATATTACTAATTATATTATATTATTTCGTTAAGCTTAGATATAGAAACGAACGTTATAAACACTATTTTTTGTGTAATCAGTTTATTTTATGTAGTGTTAAACAATTGTAATTAAAGAATGCCTCTTTAAAATCATGTCTTTGTCTATTCATATGCTGTCTGTTTCTCACCCGTTGTAGAAACAGCTGTATTATGCTGTCTGATAAAACTAACCCGATAGTCTAATGTGGATTTTATATTTTGATATTGGCTCAGATTTTAATTAGGATACGTGACCTAACAATTACGTTGTCTATATCTGTGGGATAATTTTACACGTTTCATACTAGTATTCTGATATTGATCTTTTAGATATTTTATGTACTGAATTATTTTTTAGATCATACAATCTCAACAAATATAATATATCAGTATTTTACCCTGGTTGTGATCAGACCATTAGAGAACAACCAGGAATTTCAGAATAATTATGGTGAAATTATGTTTACTCGTACATATAATATAATACAGTGTTGCGTATATTTCCAAAAGGTCTCACTAAACTCGATAAGACTTTATTGAATTAATAGAAATGTAGTCACCGTTAAATTATTAGTCAAAGAAACGCTAACAATATTCTGCGGGATAACATTCACCAGATGGTGCTTTTGTGGGTTTGTAAATTGAACGATGCTTTGAAAGGCAATTAGTTGTTCCTATATTAAATATATTTTTCAAGCACTAGTGTGAGACTCAAAAGAACAATTTAAATAAAAAAGAACTGCAACGTAAACGTATTGGTTTAGATAAATTTCAAATGAACTTGAAAAAAGTCATTGAATTATTTACTTGGAACTGTCGAATATTCGATATGTGTATTTGAGTCAATATTTTAGTATGGATTAAATACATCCTAACATTACAACATATTTTACAATTTTCTAAAATCGCTTATTAACTTATCGAATTTTTTGTACTACGACTATGATTAAAAGTGATGGTAGAGAAATGTATAATTTCCGTTCATATGACAAGTTTTTAATCGTTTGAGGTTATTATTACCACAAATATACCTTAACTGTAGGAAATGTCATTTCTTATCGATATACAACATTTCCAAAAGTTTAACAAAAATGTAGTAAAAAGTTATTAATTTTTTAAAGATTTATTAAAACAACCTTTAAAATAGTAAAATTAAAGCAAATTGCAATATAATGGCTTTTTACGTTTAATATACTGCTGAATTTCTGAAAAGTTTATTTTAATTCAGTGAATATATTACTATTTTGTAAGGGATATGAAATTATAAAAAAATAAAATTTCATGACCAAAGAGAAATCCCTTCCCATCGTAGGAAAGGAAGTATAGTAATACCAACCATTCCACGAAGCGTACCGACTGTCTGGTCACACTGTGGTATCCGGTGAGCGGATACCGACTTCCGCTCCCATGCAGCTGCTTGACAACAGGAAGTTATAATTTTAATAGTTCCCATCAAATATGCTGATAGTAAAATCTTAGTACTCACCAATCACCAGCGGAGATTCGCAATAGGAGTGGTCTAGGAAACGGAGGAGATACTCCAAATACAAAATCCTTTAGCGGAGATCTGGGCAGTCAACTAAGAGTCCTCAAGAAGTAGCGTTATTTAACGAAAAAGCGGGCTTGTGAGGGAGTGTGTTCGTGTGCGGTGGAATACTTTACGCCTAAAAGTGTCTTGTTTGGTGCCCAGTAAATATGTTAAATGGTATTGTATGTAATTATAACAAAATAAAGTTATGTAATAACAGAGATTTATGAATTCATATTAATACGTTGCATTTTTTAAATTTGAATAGCTCTTATAATGAAAGCAATCAATTTTAAGATCATTTGCACAGGATCAAATAAGTGTTTTTTTTATCAAAAATATGTTTACAAACTTCATTTAAGAAATGGAATTGTTCTTAATTTAGACTTGACACTTATTCCAGTTAATTACATAAAGATGTATGCAGTTGTTAAAATCTTTAAATAAAAAGACCTATCATTGTATTTGTCAATTGTAATTGTTTAAATATTGAAAGAGCGATACTTCTTCATGCTTAGTGTGTATATGGAATTTATCTGAAATATAACAATTAGGAACATAATATATTAAGAACAAATATTGTCATTAGAATAAATGAAATCTAACTTAATATTAGACACGATTATTAAACATTATTGAAGAGCAATAATAATCGATGGTTGTGTATAATACCATACTTCTGGTCTTCTGTACTAAATGTAAATTATGCACTATTCTTAAAGGATTGGCTTTTTCGTGGATTATGTTTGATCAGTATTTAAAACCAAAAATATTTTGATGTAACGAATTTTCTGCATATCGTGTGACTAGTATTTGTTTTATTTTCTAAAGTCTTCTTCTATTAAGTATTCATAACTGAACGAAAAACGTGCCAAAGTTTCATTAACCGCTACGATAAGACTTTTTATGTCATCACCATCCATTCACCACACCACCTCTTTAAAAGTAGGATAGAGAACTGAGGAAGATGGAGTCCTTAAAAAAAGGGTAAAGGTTATTACTTCAGACTAATTTCTTAGGTCAGGGTGATTATTAAAAGAGATGCCATAAAAATGTATATCACAGTATATTAACGGTGTTTAAGGCATATATGCTACTATTGATAAAGACAAGATTAAATTATCATGATTATACAAAACCTAGTAACGCCCTAAAGGTAATTTGTTATATTCAGACTGTTATGTGTCCCAATGTGATAATAGGCGTTATTATAACACACATCACACATGGTTGCGTGTTTTAAAAGTTACCACGAGATACTAAGAATCATACATGTTTTCTTAGTAAAGACTTTATTTTCAAGGTATAACTATATTAGCAAGTCGTAATATATAAATTTTAGGTAACTCTGTATGGAGATACGATGAGATCAATGTTTCGATTGTTACTGGTTTTCATACCTGGATATGAAAGTATGTTATAAACATTAAAGCCTGTAAAACTGCCACGTTTTATATTATTTTATACTTATTGAAAATTGGAATAAAAAAGAAAATAAGTAACTGCTACCCTTTCAGGAAGCCCTGTCAATTCTAAAATGGTTGAACCTCACATTAAACTAGCATATAGATTTTTAAGTAAAATGAAAGTAAAGATGAAGAATTAGTTTTTATATCCTCGTTTCAAGGAGATTTCTGATCCTGCATTACTCTATCCGATCCTTAAAAATTATAGCAATAGTAGAATATTTCTGCTATTGCACATCAAAAAGTCTCATCACACTCGAGAAAATTAACCAAAGTAATTTCACTACTAAGCACTCAAGAGCATAAATAACACATCACACGCGCACCAGGTAGGATGGAAAACTGACGCTGTTCTATGAATGGCAGGGGATTGTAACTCTTCTTACTTTTTAAGTGCTTGTTTATGTATTAGAGTTTTTTCACACCTAAAGATGAAGATTAATTTAAATCATCAATCATCACATATATATATATATATATATATATAATATATATATATATATATATATATATATATATATATATATATATATATCACAGTTTATCAGAGCAGATTTAAATATCATATAACTGGGATGAAAACTCTCTTATGGTAATGTGTCGTATTAAAGCAATAGCTAATCGTAGAGGAAAGGGTATAAATCGAATTAAAACTTTGCATATTGCAAAACGATGTCACTTTGTGAATTAAATATCAGTAACTTTCTGAGTGGTTTTATTTTATAATTTTTCTGCGGGTTATCTCATCGTAGTGGATTATTCTTTGGCAAAAAATAACTTTATTGTCAAATTTAATCAACTTCATAATTTTCGTCTGTGACATTTGCCCAACTAACACCATTAGCATAAAAGTTCCTACGTTATTTTTTCGTCAAAAATCCTTTAAATCTACACTTTCTAATGCTGATTGAAATGCAGTTAAGAGTAACAGTAAAAAATGCAAATAACTTAAACGTTATTTTAATGAATTGTTGGAATAATTACCAAAAGCATAATTTTGGTTACGGCTGCATTTACCTCATTTTCTATCGAACACATTTATAAGATAAGACCTTCCATACACGTTCAATTTCCCATCAAGGTAGCACAGTTTGTTCTCCGGCTGCGTTATTAACAAGCCATTTTTACTACGCTCTGGTATTATAGGAATAAGACTCTAGAAACAAAATCCAACTGTAGAAGTATCTACATGTAGTAAAATATGTGTTTAAAGATAGCGTAAGTATTTAGACACATAAAATAGTAAACCAGAATCAACACAATATAGTATATCTAATAATATAGTATATCTAATAGTAATAGTATATCTAGTACTGTAGGTTTGTAACACTTTTCTTATTTCAACATTTGCCCTGTGTTATAAATAAAGTTAAACACGTTTGTTCCATGTTCTAGGCATTCAAAACATTTACTTACAGTACAATGTTTAAAAAATGAACGTAAATACTCTTTGGGCTGAATAATAACTGAGTTAACGCATTAAAAGTAACGTTCACAAAAATGAGCTGTTCATGTAATAGAGTTTTTTTTCAGTAAGTGTGAGAATATTATAACACAGCCTGAAAACAATGGTTGTGGTTGAACCATAAATGGAGCTTTAAATATTTCCTATGTAATCTTTCCTACATATATATATATATATATATATATATATATATATATATATATATATATACACTACATTAAGCATTTATTTATTATACTGTGCTACAAAATTACCTGCAAAAGTTAGTAGTTAGTGTTTCTTAAGTAATTACTCTCGCTTCAATCTAATCGTCTTATAACTATATAAGTTGCAGTCTCAGAGGATGCGTACCTAAGGACTCGACTCACAGGAATACTTTCCCAACAACTCCCAACTAACTTGTCAGCGAATCTCGCTCGTGATTCTTCCACCTCAATTTTGACTCGCTTTAGTCGATTAATCTTTCAATCTATTAGCATTACTTATTTAACATTTTTATTATTTGTTAAGTAGTATTCTATTTTGCCTTATGAAACACATTAAGACTAAAGTGTGTAGTTGTTACAGGTCACAACTCAATTGTTCAATTGTTACAACATTTCCAATGAAATTAATTTACTAGTTAAAGATGATAAAATAGGTCATATAGGGCTAAGATCAAAGACAAACGGATACTTAGCCTTCGACATCGTTGTATATTACAAACCAGATATATTACTGTTTGATGATTAAAATTAATCCTCATCTTTAGGTGTGAAAAAACTTTAATACATAAACAAGCACTTAAAAAATAAGAGTTACAATCCCCTGCCATTCATAGAACAGCGTCAGTTTTCCATCCTACCTGGTGCGCGTGTGATGTGTTATTTATGCTCTTGAGTGCTTAGTAGTGAAATTACTTTGGTTAATTTTCTCGAGTGTGATGAGACTTTTTGATGTGCAATAGCAGAAATATTCTACTATTGCTATAATTTTTAAGGATCGGATAGAGTAATGCAGGATCAGAAAGCTCCTTGAAACGAGGATATAAAAACAAATTCTTCATCTTAACTTTCATTTTACTTAAAAATCGATATGCTTGTTTAATGTGAGGTTCAACCATTTTACAATTGACGGGGCTCCCTGAAAGGGTGGCAGTTACTTATTTTCTTTTTTATTCCAATTTTCAATAAGTATAAATATAAAACGTAGCAGTTTTACAGGCTTTAATGTTTATAACATACTTTCATATCCAGGTATGAAAACCAGTAACAATCGAAACTTTGATCTCATCGTATCTCCATACAAAGTCACCTAAAATTTATATATTAAGACTTGCTAATATAGTTATACCTTGAAAATAAAGTCTTTACTAAGAAAACATGTATGATTCTTAGTCTCTCGTGGTAACTTTTAAAACACGCAACCATGTGTGATGTGTGTTATAATAACGCCTATTATCATATTGGGACACATAACAGTCTGAATATAACAAATTACCTTTAGGGCGTTACTAGGTTTTTTATAATTATGATAATTTAATCTTGTCTTCATCAATAGTCGCATATATGCCTTAAACGCCGTTAATATACTGTGATATACATTTTTATGGCATCTCTTTTAATAATGACCCTGACCTAAGAAATTAGTCTGAAGTAATAACCTTTACCCTTTTTTGAAGGACTCCATCTTCCTCAGTTCTCTATCCTACTTTTAAAGAGGTGGTGTGGTGAATGGTGATGACATAAAAAGTCTTATCGTAGCGGTTAATGAAACTTTGGCACGTTTTGCAACCGCTGACAAAGTTGGACAACATTTTGTCTTTGTTTAGTAAACCGTAATAGCCCAATTAATCTTTTTCTGATTTTGACAAAAGTAGCAGATAAAATATTTTTCAGAAGGGCTTGAACTCTTCAACATTCTGTTTAAAAAAATTTTTATTTTACTGGGACTATTGCGATTGAATACTCTACAATGTATTTAATGTGTGTATACAATAATGGAAGATTTGGATGGTAAGGAACTCAGGCTGTATGTGTTCCTCAATCTCTGAATGACCTTTGATTATTTTTATGATTTACAAGCAACAAATAACCTATTTGAGTTGCTGATATCGCAAGGCAGTGATAGAGACTACTGATTTGAGATCACTAACGTTCACAAAGTTTCAAAAAGTACCCGTTTACCAAGGGATTCCCCAGGATCCTTAGCTCAGAACTGTTTACAGTGTAATTAAACAATCTTGGAACACAGATACTAGAGGGAATTATAATCCTGAATGAGTATTACACAAATATCCGCTTCAAAGAATGATCAACGGCAATGTTAGAAAATATCCATAACAAACCTTTATATCAATGTGTACGTATATACCTAACTAGTATCGTATGAATCATCAGTGAAAAACGAGCGCAATGCCTCCTCAACGATTTTATGTCAAAAATATTGTTATGGAGCTTCGTGAAATGAATGTTTGTTCATGGACTCCCTGCGCTCGCTTGTTCTTTTAATTGTAGTTAGGAAGAAAATGGTTATTTGAATAATGTCCCTATGTCCTTCCAATATGCAATGATATCCACCTGCAATGCCAAAGGAACCAATTTAGAGTACCCTACATTTAGAATTAAGTTCATTATTTAACATTCAGTATAAAAATCGATTTTAATTTAGGATTGCGTCTATAAATCATCATTTAAATGATGGTCAAAAGTTATTCTTAATCAAAACAAAGTTTTACAACAAAAAAGAGTCTACTCCGATAGTATTACCGGTAACTGTTTGTAATGTGACCCACTTATATCAATTGGTTTGCAAATTTCTACTTTCACGCATGAGGAGGAATATATTATACTCATCACTAATATTTGAATCAGAATATTTTTGAGACTCGATTTTGGAAGGGAGAACGCTGTGTGTTCTCATACGTTCCGTGTATGTCCCAAAATTCATTAAACGCATGTTTTTATGTTTTTAGTGACGATAGTAAAAATAGTTTATTCGAGTCTGTTATAGACTTGAAAAATAAAGAATGGCACGTGTTATATGAATATTTAGATCCCTTCATCATCTGGGTTTTCTCCAGACTTACTCTTATCTCTTTATTCCGTTAAGGACTTCCTTAAATGAGATTATTAACTAGCTTTAGTAGTCAAAAAATCTAATAACGTTTAAATCTAAAATAAGTGTTCATAGACAAAGAACTCATGCAGTAAATGTGATATAAGACAGTCTTGCTAAAGAGGGGTCTAGTAGGAGTAAATTTTAATACGCTTACGTTTCAAGGAAGGAATTTAAAACATAACTTTGATCAATGCAACTGATCAATCTACCATCCCACAAATAGGAAACGAAAAATTGAACACCTATTTTTTTCACAACGTATAAAACCATTACTACTCGCTCCAGCAGAATCACTAATTTGAAAGCAACTCACTCAGGAGGTTGATGTTAACTGAACACTGAGCTCAGGATTAAATTCTAGAAGTTTGTTGTGATCCAGTCCTCTTGCGTAATATTATTCTCACCTACAGTGTCTTTTTAAAGCGTTACAACTGTTTAATTTCCTACAACAACGTTAAAACTCATGTCAGTATTACCACTTGATGCTTCCTTTCCAGCACAGTTATTCTGACAGGATTAGCTAATGCTTAGTGTACAACTAAAACTCTTGTACTCACTATAAATAATCTTGTATTCACTTATAAAAATGTTTCAAAGAACAACTTATAACAGCATTAACACTGAGTTTAGTGGTAACAATCGATTACTAGATTCTGAGCTCCTTCAACAGCACAAAGTGAACAACACTATAACGGAATTACCGGAGTTTTTATGGTCAGCTAAAGTACTCTTACAACAGCTTATTTCATATTTATCATGTTTACCCCAAAGTGGTTCAACTTATTTTATATTTTTATTTAAAGTAGTTTGTAACCACACTGCAAGAAAATGTATCCTATTGTGGTTTTATTCCTTCAGTTAATTAATTAACTAGGCATTCAATTTATTCTTGTTAAGTTATCAAGGTATCAAAGTTAAGGGTAATGATAAACTATATTATACTTTATTCTATTGCATTATTCCAAAGTAATAATTTTGATTGGAAAATTTTCTCATATATTTTATGATCTTCATACTATTATTTTCGATGTAATGCATTACAATAAAGGTTTGTTACAGCTTAAAGGATTGTAAATTCCGCCTTTTTAGCAAAAAAGTATAATAAAATTATGGCTAGTTAGTACGTTGAATAACAATTAAATCTATATTAATATTTAAAATCTATATAAGTAAAACATGCGGTTTTGACGCTAATAATTCAACTCAATATATTTTCTCAAGTACAACAAAATTTTATTCCATTCAAAGTATTAAATATATTTTTGAAAGCATTTCCACTTTCATTCCGAATACTGCAGGGCCGTAGGCATATTAATTGACATTATCAATCAAAGCTAACTTAATTATAAAGCAATCGAATAATCCCATATTTCTCATTCAGATTATTTAAGTAACGAACGAGGCAAACCAGTAGTCATTAGCAATCAAAACTAAGCAAATTATAGAATAATAAAATATTTGTATATTTCTCACTCTAATTTCTGTTAACATATAGAGTCTATACACACAATATTTATATACAATTAGTGTAAAAATAGCTTTGTTACTTTAAAAGCCATCCGCTTCAATACCAGATTGGACTTTTTTTATTTTTGGCTTTTCACTCTTTACGTATGCATTCTACAATAAACATCTTTATACTAGATCAAATTTGAGATTAATCGTAGTTTTGTACGTTAGAAAGAGTAAAACTACTACAATTCCACAATTTTAAAATATATATTAAAAGTTAAGTTAATGTAAAATTTAGTCATATTTTGGGATTGAATATTGGAAAGAACACTCATCTTTCAAGAAAAGTCAATGGAAATTATTTTCACTTCGATTATTCACATTAAACTTATAAGAAAGCAACACTCAGTAGTCTTAATATTTGTCCCGTTAATTGACAAAATAAACACATTCTAAAAGAAGGTATTAAGTATATTCAGTTAAATAGATCCTTTAGGAGGTAATAACCAAAAGTAAGAACATTTCTGTACAATATTTTACCTTTCTAAGACATCGGGAATTCTCACAAAAATGTTCTCGTAGGAGTTGCAACTCTTTTTAATCCCAGTTGGTGGTTGAACATCGTTAAAAATATGTTATCTCCCTGTTGGTAGTAGAAGGCATGAGCATTTCAATTTTATTTTTTCAATAGGGAGTTAAAAACAAAAATTTAGTTCTACTTAAGGTGTACACACTCTTTAAACAAGTGGTAATACTTTACTTTATACTTATAAGTATAACCACATTTACTTACAAGTATATGTGGTTGGTCTTCATGATACATCTTTTCTTCTGAAATCAAGAAGCTAGGAAAAAATATTTCTTTTAGCATTTGTAACACCATTTAAACCCCTATAGACTTTGCTTTAGTTTTTTACTGAAACTATTGTTATATATAGACGTGTGCAAAATTTTAACTTTTAGAAATATTATAAAGGTTTTTGAGAATTTTTGACTGTGACCAAAACTTAGTAGGTTGATGCTAAAATCACCTTAGAGCATTGTTATTTTAAATTGCTGTGCGTAGCATTCACCACACCAGTTATTGCAATCTGGGCTATTCTTATCATTATCAAAATCAGTAATAGCACTAAAGAATTATAATAAAAAACTTTCTAAAAAAGATTTAATTAAGGATTTAACTGACTCAGTTGTACCTTAGTATTAGTATTGTTACTGTATACATAATTTTTGTTATCATTCTAGGACAGTATAATATTTCATAATACATTAGTAATTTATTAACCTTAATTGGTACAAAGACGCGCGTTGGTAATAACTTATTGTTTGGTTAAATTGCTTACTTTCTAGGAACGTGCATATGTAAATTGTATATCAAAGGTGCAAATAACAACGCAGCTTGCTGGAAGTGGAGGTTGAATATTCTCTAAACACAACAGATGAGAGTTTGAGCTACCAAAAGCAGCTTTAAATCTCTCGCTTTGTTTTCTCCCTGGTGCATTTGAATAAACCTTTACGAATAAAAGCCAAATTCAGTCCAACTACGTCGCTAACGTATTTCTCATTATTTTATATTACTGAACAATAAAATTAAATGATTTCTAAAAACTTAAGTGAGTCTTAAATATAAAAATATTAAGACGTTCATCTTTTAATATATTCATCTTTTTTAATGGTTTATTCGAATCCATTGGATAGTGTGGAATATTTCTTTTCTTTATTAACTATTAGAAACTAATATGTTACGTAATTCCTCTTTTTAAAAAAAGCTTTTCCATACAAAAATAGTATCTCGTTGTATAACAGTAAACATGTATAAAGTATAACAAATTCAGGAAACCTTTAGCAACAGGCTTCTAAATATTACTTGGAACTGTTTCCCTTATTAGAACCCCTTCCATATTAGCATGGCCAACATTAAATATAATGCAAACTCGAACACGGATAGCATAACCTTTCCCTGCATGCATCATCTAACATGAATTTCACGTAGTAAAGAATTCCGGAAGTAAATTTTGTGTAACTTCTCATGAAATGTTATTTTAACGTTAACAGGTTTAAATTTAATCAAACGACAGGCGGATATTGGATTGCAATAATATTTCAAAGACAAATTTTTTTTCGATTTCTATCAAGCCTCTCAGTTTTAATCTTTTCAATGTGAAAACTTAAATCTTTTGCAGGATGACATAATTTAGAAACATATTTTTCTACATAAATATATATTTTTCTACCATTAAAAGTTAATAGGTATATTTAAGAACCTCATTTCAAGAAGTATTAGGTAATTACAACAATTTGACTGTGTTATAAAACAAAATGAGTTCAAACACAATTCATTTATGATTTTTAAATCTGAATTTTTGTGGCACGCACAAAATTATTGAACGAATAAAAAATGAAAACAAACAGAATTTCCATCTTAGAAGGCTAATTAAACCAAAATAAGTAATAATGCACAATCATAATCATTAAATATAATTATTCATTTAATTGACGATTTGAAGACCGTTTTGAATTCAAAGTAATACATTTGTGTCATATCTGTTATGTAACTTTAGAGATAAATTATAATTTTTTCAGCCTAATGTATTCTAAAGAAAAAGAGAAAGTACAACATGATTGATCGTTTACTACTAAGATAAATAGAAGTGAGTTTCAGATGCGCAAGCGTTGTGCAGCTCTTCCTTTGTTATGCACTGTAATTCTTAATTTTCTTCGATGTTACAGATACATGTTGAGCCTAATGGCTGTAGTTTGAGTACAACATATTCTAAAAGTGGTAAAATATCTTGTTTTGGTCTTGCGTGTTGACAAACGTTTGCCTACAATAGCTAATTATTTTTAAAGGGATTGAAATACTCTAGCTAACTGTTTATCTTTAACCCAATAATCATTAGGTTATAGTCTATTGTAATAAAATTACTATATAAACAATTATAATTACGACAAAACAAGCGATTCATCTGGATATTTCTTGTATATATATACTTAGTACTATAGTCTATACATAACCGTAGTCATGTTAGTTATGAGGTTTCATATGTCGCATTAAATAAGCTTTTCCTTTATATACGACTGTAAACTCTATACTTAGCTGTAACTTGCTATTTCCGTTATTGCATTAGTCAGGATAATTTCGATGAAGTGCAAAATTTGCATGATTTAAAGTAATCGATATTTGGTGATTAAGTACATATTTATGTAATGTGTAATGGTAAAAGTGTACAATTTAATTCACTAATATTAATTTGATTTTAAATAAACAAAAGTCTCGCCAAATTTATATTTATAAAACACGATAGGTTAGCTAAAAGCTGGCTTCCCACTGACAAGTTTACTCACTTATCCTGGAACACTAGCTCATTGATGTTATCTCTGTTATAAGCAGCCATTATCTCTGAAACGGCTCTCCTCACACTTCGCCAGTGGTTTCTGAGATGTAAGTTTGGCAACTTGAACATTTCCTTTAGTTAAGTAGTAATTTCATTCTAACAGTAAAAAGCCAATCTCACTGAAATTATGACTTACAAACCTTACGTTTACCTGGTGGTTTGTTTTTACACAGACCATTACTAAAATTATGATAATTTTAAAAGATTATGGAGTATAGAAATTTCGTTTTTTTAAGAATAAAATTGATTATTCAATATTATATACATGAAATATTAATGTAAAGCTAATATAACGTTATATTAACTCATAAATACCTTTTAGAATTATTAAGAAAGGAACGAATACGTTCTTATCAATATATTTTCTAATAGGCATGTAGATGAATGCGTTGTAAATGATTTGTTATTTCTAAAATAATCACATGTATTATATTACGAACCCTTAAACCTAAAATGAATAAATTTACAGAAGAAGAGAACGAGAACAGATATATTAAAAAAATATATATATAAAAACATATCCTTTGGGTAGTGGTAGGTACAATGTGGAAAGGAAATTTCATTTGGTTATTTTAACAATTTGTCCTTGCCCCAAAAATGCGGATATTGGTGGGAAAATCCAAAATTTAAATGTAAACCCCTCTCAAGTAGCCCCTAATTTTTAACAGCAAAAAACTTTAAAAATTTGTGAAAACCAGTGATCATTATATACTTCCCATACCAAATAATAGGTCGTAACATTTTAAATGAAGTCTTTACACTTAATTTTGTGTTGATACATTTTGTGTTTTATCTGAGTGGAAACCGGTTTATTGTTCGTTTGTGTGTTCTGATTAAGTTAATAATGCAATGGACGAAGGGTAGTAAACGAATACGGCGGTCTGAAAAATTAATTTTGTTCAAAAAGTGAAGTTTCGTGATTTGATTACACTTCCGGTCTCATTTTTTCTGACACTAAGCGATTGCCTTGTTGGTCCAATGAAGAACGTTTCAACATATGTTAGTCTGAAACGTATAGTTAGGCCTGAAAGCGATTTCTTCTGGCTCATGTAATTTACTTGTGGTCAAAGGTATTTCTGATAACGTTGTTAAAACAATAATTTGTGTATCATACATTTCAAATGACATATTTCGAGGACAGCCGGAAGTTTAATAGCAAAATATAGTTCTTCTCGGGGCTATAACACTATTTAAACCCCCTTTGGAGGTTTATCTTCATAAAAATCAATTACTTTCCCATTTGAGAACATTAGGAAAATGAACTTATACTTTTCATACTTTTATCCATACTTTTTATTTAAACGCATATATGACAGATACGGTCAAATATAAAATAATTGAATCGTAACAAGTAAGGGATCTGTGGTGTAATGGTAGCACATTCACACGGCAAGTGAGAGATCCGGGTTCGAGACCAGGCGTGGAGAGTACTTTTTGTGATTCCATATATAAACATAAATGCTACAGCTCTGAGGTATAGTATTCTCAAAACTATTGACAACTAAGATAGGTTTCATAACAGATTTAAAATGTATGGTAGAAGTTAGACTACTTTGTTCTTTATATCTTATTCTTAGTATTGATAGAAATTTTAGTATTAATGTACATGAACAATGAAACTATTTAAGTGTTTGTTTTTTTATCAACTAAACATTGTTTAAATTTTTTGGAACATTATTACACTATACATAAAGCATATATATGAGGAAGGGCTGATTTGATGTGAATGCAGAATTTGCCTCCAATTCACATTCCTCTTACATGCAGCATCTGAAAACTAATGCTGTTGCAGACTTGGCTCCTTAAATCTGGTGTCGTGTTAGTGTGAAAACATCTAACAATATTCGGTGAAGAAGTGTTTCATTTAAACAGAGTTAAATCTGTAAGCTCTTATAAGCATACTCAGCATTTTATTATAAATAGAAACCTCCAAAATATATGCTACTAAATTATATAATGTTGAAATCGCATGGTTTATTCCGACAAAAAATATTATACATAGAATCCATTTATATGTTTACTTCCTTTATCCTTATCTACTGAAAAATACTAACCAATTTTCTACTAATTAAAAATAAAACAATCTCATAGTAAACTTTATAATACTATTTCAAATTGTATTACACATGTTACCGTATTGATAAATTTGACAATATCAATATGATGAATATAATAACCTACATGTAAAATTATGTAGAAATTATATGTAAATGTAAAACATAACAACGGACTATAATTCACGGCTATCATTGCAAGTTAAACTCAGTAACGTGAACCGCAGCCATGTTGTGGTTGGGGCACGATCAGCAACAAGCTCGTTAAGTGGCTGCCCCAATCAGCGATTGGTAGCAGAACATGTGGCATGACGACTTAACACCCAAACTGCCCAAACTGTGGGAACGATTTCTTTACTGTATGGGATTAAGTAATGCTTTATTGAGACGTTATGAGCCGTTAGTTTGAAATGATGATTTTAATATTTTATATAGTTATTTATATTAGCCAGTTTAGCCTACGGGAAGCAGGGGTTAAAGTATTTTTCGATTTTGTAAAAGTAGAAGTTTTTGTAAATATTTATGTGTCACCAAATAATTTAGGACAATATATGTTATGTGTTATTCTGATTTTTATGCTAGTTTGAAAAGAAATATTATTTATAGCGTATTAAATTGAAAAATGCATAGTGCGTAAACAATATTTACTTATTATTGGCCAGTGAAAACTTTGTGGCCTGCTATTTATAGTTTGATTACGTATTCCGAGTCATTCTACTTTGTATGTGAAATTTTTAATTATTAATCACGCAATTGTATTTTAAAATAATCTTATTCCAAAATGTTTAGGAATGTTTTACTATAAAACACCGTAATCGTTGTTTAAAATTTAGGAAATATTTGAAAATTATTTTTAACACTGTTTACCTAAGTATAAAGAAACATTAGCTAAGTACTATAATTTCACTAAGACAGGTGAATGTTTTAAAACTATTTGAACTATATGGATTAGTAGATATCTAATTATTTCACAGTTTCGGTTACACAAACTACATGTTAATGAATAATACACGTAATGAAAATCAGTTATTTTAAAGGAAGCATTGCTGCTCGTCGTAGAACCAATATCAACTGATGAATTGTGTTCAATCTCAAGTGTAATGTATCTCAGAGCCGGGCAGCGTCCATTAGTTTAGTGGATGTTGTCAGTAGAAGCCGTAATTTATTTTTTATTGTGAAGAAGCTGAGTACACCCTAAACTACTTTATTGCTGCAAGTTGAATTATTCATTGGACTTTTTATTAAAATTGTTTTCTCAATAAGTGAGAAAATGATCTCGCATCGCCCGTCATATATTTATTTTAACTTTCAACTAACACACTTCCTAATAGAGTCTTGAAAAATTTCCTTGATCTATCAAAGTTCACCATTGCGCTATGCGAACGCGTCAAAGTATAATAAAGAGGATGTTTAGAATTTAACAAGAACTCGTAAATTAACAACGGACATTGTGTAATGTTTCCGTTTCTAAAATCTGACTGGAATGGCCACACCACGACCGGATAAAACGTTGATAACTGCAAAAGAGACATCGTTAAAATATCTTTCATTAATACAAGTTTCCTATAGTATTTGACACGTAACTTCCACATGCAAACAATAAACACTACTATTTTATTTCATTGGTAATAATAAAATAGAAACTTATTGAAACAATTATTTATATTATTTTACTATCTTTCCAACATTTACAGAAACTAAATAAAGTGCTAAATCCTGTACATTGTACATTAAATTTATTGTGTACTTGATTAAATAATAACCCTGTTAACGTATTTGAAGTTTACACTGGGAATTGGTCTTTATAATAAAGTATTGTCCCATGGACAGTTACAAATAGACTCGTCCTAATTCTTGTTGTTATTTCATTGATTTTTGCTGCAATACTTTTAGAGAAAGCCAGACGTACAAGGCATTAAAATATTAGTATGGATAACACAGCTGATCCTTTTGCACTGGCTCAGTTTTAGTCTAAGACTTACAAACAAACTTTTAAGCTAAGAGTACTTTACCATTTACTGTTGGCTATAAACCAGTATTTCATATTTTAGTAAAATGAAAACACGTACTCTTAAGAAATAAAAGTAAATGTAGCTTTGATACTTTAAAGCTTAAAGCAATAAGATTATTAAAAAAATTTGTGCGATTTAGATTTCAATAAAATGTTTTACTCTGACTACGAAAATTAACACCACACTTTTTTGACTAACAAATATAATTAGTTACTGAGTTTAAAAACATTTTGTTTACAAAATTCTCATAACTTTATAATGTCTTAAAATTTAATATTTCAACTATTTAAAAAAGCCTCATAAAACATGTGTGACGTTTCCATGCAATTACCACATTCTTTAAATTTACAAATTGCAATATATACATTAGAAATTTACCGAAGTCATATTTATTTGCCCTTCGACAGTTAGTGAAGAAGCTTTAAACGAGTTTGAATATTAATCACATATTTGTAATCACCGGTCACGGGATGCAAGGTTTCAGTGATAATTCGTAAGACTGGTATATAGAAACTTACGGGTATAGAACCTCCTGCTTTATGTCAACGACATAGAATCATCGCTTCTGTCTGAAAGAAAAGTGCAGTTTGCAAATGATGTTGCAGACTCTTTTTCAATGCAAAACCCAGTAACATTTTTAAAGAACAGACTTTTCTTGATATCACAATTGTGTCCAATTCTTCGTCAGCCTCAACCTCACAACAAACCCTTCAAAAACCAACGTTTTAAATTTTTCTTTGCGCAACGTGGGCAGCCAATGTGGACCTACCATATTAAGGGCTGACTCTACAGTGGAAGAAGTCAGATGTTCTAAAATCCTAACAATATCTTTGATCGAGAACTGACATGGAATGAGCACATTTATCATGTTTGCGCAAAAGTCTGCTTAGTCATATTTGTTCCGGGGTCTTTAACAAAATACTACCGGAGTCAGGCATTGATTATGTCTTATTATGGCTTGATGTACCCCCATCTGGCCTGCGGAGTGATCCTCTGGGGAGCTTGCGCAAACACTCAGCTCCAAGAGTTTTTGCGCAAATAGCATTCAGATTACAAATAAAAGTGACTCGATTCTTTGCAAAATTCAAATTCAGGGAATCGTGCAAACAAGTTGTCAAGAAATTGCAGCTGTTGATTCTGTCATGCCCCTACATATTGGAAACAAATTTGTTTTGTATGAATAAATATGCCTAAGCCATATTCATGGTATGAGACACATTGCAGAGCAAACTCCTGAACTGGGAGGCACATAACGGTGTTTTATGAACGCCTAATTTTACAAATGGGTGTTCAATTCCTCAACAGACTGCCCAATTCAATCAAAGATGTTCCAATGCCTAAAACGCTTCTTGGTGTAATCATTTTATAACGCATGTTAGTTTTTGGTTTTGGCTTTCAACTGGGAGGCCGCCCATTAGAAGACATCCCGCTGTTCGAGGTGGGTTTCCTTGGTGATGAATTGTTAGAGGCGTGATTATAAAGATTTTGTATATGAACGTGTATGTTAGTATGAATGGCGGAAATTTTTGGATATCATCTTTAATTGATGTTTCTCATACAATTTAGTATTGTCACATCAATAAAAAATAGTTTTGATCACTAAGCGAGAATGTGACTTGCAGGTACTTACAATGTTAAAATTTTCAACCATATTCTAAAACCTCTAACGTAAGAATGATTTAAATATGCAGATTTATATTATATCTAATATTTATTTTAGCTTAGATTGTTTAGTTTTAAAGCTATTGTAGAAATTGAAATATCTTTTTCTAAAATTTGGGTACTGTATTTGAAAGTAAGTATACGTCGTTGAGGGACATTGAAACAAAAGTATTATCTACAAACAATAATCTAAAACAAATATGATTGAACTCTTTTCATGCAAAAAAGTAATTTTTAAAATTTTCCAGACGTACGAATGATATATATTACTTTATTTCCTACTTTAAATTTTGATGCGTATAATAAATTTCATGTAATAGCTCAAGCTAAGGTTAAACGCAAATATTTATTTGTAAGTATTCTGAATGTATAAATATATTATTTTGTCAATTTTGGTTGTGAACTGTAAAGTAGCCAGTTCCTGTATTGTTTGTAAATCATGAAAAGTTCTTACTTAGTCTTCATCTACGGATGGTAACGTATTTTAAACGAAAAGTACTCTAGGGGTTTGAGTAAACTATATTTATTACCATACTGTGGACTGCAAGGGATAGTTTGAGTGCTGAGTCAGAGACCACATGCCCATCCACTTAGACGCTGATTGGATCAGCAATTCGGTTAACTGAATGCTGATAGCATCAAAAACACAAACATGACCGCGTTCCGTATTACCAATATTCTAAATCAAATTTCTCTGTCAGTTAGTGCATTAATGGCCTTTTTCACTACATAAAATGCAAGTATAAATTAGCACAGGAATCATATTGTAAGTATACTCTGTCTTTCGGGTTAGATTTGATTCTCAGAGGTTTACAAATTTTATATTGTTATTTCTTCACACGATTTTTAAGTTTTATAATTCAATTAACGGTCTCTAAGAGATACCCCTGCCCTTTAGCGAGCTATCATTGCTCGCTTGTTACTTTATTTATTACGAAAATTACAATCTCTTATATCCAAGATAGGAAAGAAATTCAGGTTTACACGCTGACGTCTTGTCGTGCTGATTCCGATTAGGAATAATCAAGATCCCTCAGTATAGAACTACAGTGTAGAATCAAAGACGCATATAGTTTGAGAGACTTTAATTTTTTTATTATGTCTGTTTCTTTGCACAGAATTTTTAATGAACGTTTATGTATACGTATACGGTGACCAACAAATTCGATGATGGAGCTCATCATATATTGAATTGAGTTTGCGAGCCTTGAAGAATAATTATGCATGACAGTACGATAGTAAATCTTACAAATGTACTTCATGAACGCATATCTTATTTTAAATAGCAACATGTATTAAAATACAAACATTTGTTTGTAAAAAATCAAATTCCGTTAAGAAGTTAATAATAATGGTTGCTGTGTCCTAATTTAGAAATGTAATACCCCTAAGCATGAATTTGTATAATTTAAAGCTATTATAATTTAAAGCTAAATATATCAAAAATGCTGTTGAAAACATCAGTGTTAAATCTGTAATACTAATGATAATTTTCATGTTTTAGAGATAATTATGATTTATAAGAATATAAAACATTTTAATACATATATTACAACCACAATTTTAAAGTACGGAGTCTGATTACAAAGAAAAACTGTTTTACATGTTCAGTAAAGAGGACAAACCCTGTTAGTTTCACACGAGGGTGTAATTACACGATGGAAGTAGTGTGGAGGCTAGCAGACCGTTGTTACACCTAAAGAACCTAATTAAATTACTGGGTGCACTTTATTACTGTGTTATTTAACATCAAATGAAAACAGTGTAATTGGTGTTGTATTTACTATTTTATCAGACAGAAGAATTTATAGACTTAAAGAGGGGGATAATGAAAAATAATAATATGGTATGTTAAATACAATAATCCGTAATACATTCACGGTGCTTCTCAGGGATTACTATTCTGCACGAAGTGAGAAGGTGAGGGATGAGGTTCCGCTGTGTCCTGGAAGAGCTGTTAGTACAAAGGAAGTGTATGGGACATTATTGAAACAGTAGTCAGGAGGATAAACAATGTAAAATTACTCGGAACACACTTTCGTACATATGTGTTAATGAAAACACATAAACTAAAATTAAATTTGTAATCCAAAATACTTTAACTAACAGGAATATAAATAAATAAAATCATTTCTGTTGTAAAAGCCCTAGTGTTTATTTCGAATTTTACGGATACTGAGACGGTAATGTGTTGAATTTCGTGTCGAGGCGAGAAGCTGTTAAATATTTAAAATAAGCCAAATTTTTACTACGTTTTTACGCGATGAGTACTGAATTGCCAATATTTTACGAATAGAACCGCATATTTGTAGTAACATGAAAAATCCAAATGGTTGCACCCTGAATTTGAGACTAAATATCGGCGATTTATTCAGGAACATAGTTGTCTTCCCTCGAAACTTTTACAATTACGAAAACCTGTTCTTCAAACAGACTGACATTCACAATATAAAGTATGCACTAAATATCATGGGATCCATGTATCCTTTAAAGGATTTCATAAATTATATATTTGCTTCAAATGTGTTTAAAAATGTAATAATCAAGGAAATATTAGTTAAACATTAAAAGAAAATATTTTCATATAGACTAATTATTATTATTTTTTTGTAATGGCAAGAGTATCACACCTTGATGTGTATAAAGATCACTACTAATATATTAATGTGTAATTTTAATGCAAAGTCTTGAACAAACGAATGTGTTCCAACTTTTAAGTAATGAAGTTGCGTTTAGTTTTGTATTCAAATACATGCCCTTCCAAAATTATTCCATGGATTTAAAAATTACTACCCATCTCTTTAAATGGTTTAGTAACACTTCTTCTAAATTGATTTACGACAAAAAGTTATGGTATGAAAGCCTTCTTTCAGAAAACTTTCTGAACTGCTGTCTACATTGTTTTTATTTAAATTAACAATGTATTTCTTATAATTAACTGTTATGCTTATAATTTTACTATACTGCATGCTATAAGTAGGGTAAATTAATAATTAACCCTGTTAATAGGATTTAAAACAGATTTCATAAAATTATATTATTGTACATAGTACATGGCTATAAAACTGTTTATGCCGTAACGAGAGACTTAATGTAGCATATAGGCTTTAACAAACATTCTAATATAGTGGCATCTAATTATACTACAAACACTTTACAAATGTAAAATTAAATATATACAGTATTAACTAAATTAAAAATACACAATTACCATACCATAAATTTTCATATAAGTAATTACAACTGCCATTATATCGTTACATGTGCTGATTCTGATACTACAATAAATTTTTAATAAGTACTCCCAATTGTCATTATATTATTACTCGTGCATTATGTAATTGAGTTTAATTTTAAGTTTAAATTTACATAGTTTAATTTAAATTTAAAACAACCCTTCCAAATTAATGAATGAACATCAATGCTCGTTGTCGGTTATATAGATACTGCGTGAGATCATTTGAAAATGTGAAATGTCTCGTCTTCAAACGGGATAGATTGATAGTTATAATATTAAAAATTGTTTTAATGAATTACGAGCTTTTACAACTGTTTCTATTATTCTGTATGAAGTTTTAGGACGGAGATAAATATATGAACTTATGAGATTTCCGGATTTAAATAGGTGAATTAAACGATTGCTCTTAGTGCTACGTGGAATATAAAGAATGAGATCATCCATTCAAATATGTCATCAACCTCATTTTCAGTAATTAAATAAATTTTATTTGGTATGTTACGAGAAATAATTAATGGCTTGTTGTAAAAGTGTGTTTTATTAAGACTTATAATAAAAGTGTTGTAAAAATTGTTATATTTTTATAGTAATGTTTACTCCATTTTATACAGCAAAACACTTTTGATACGTAAGTTCCCGCTTAAGGCCCACGTCCATTTATCAACAAACACCCCTTTGTGGCGTATCGGTTTTTCAGACAGCTTGCCATCAATCATTAAGGATAAAAATTTCCAAGGTTACAGTTTAAATCAAGAAGCAAATAGTTTAAAGAGGGAGGTATATTATTGATCATCTGGAAAAATAATAAAAAAATATTGCTCATTGTAACAGTATTTTATCTATTTGAGTTTTTGTTACAACTAAGCTTACTTATATATACTTGTGTTGTCAATACCAAATAAAAAGTAAGAGATACTTTGAATAAATAATAATTTAGTGTAAACCTTGATATCTTGACCTTCGTATCCCAACTTTTCTCGGGCCTCGGGTATTTTAGGGCCTATTTGTCAAGGTGGGCAAAGTCACCTGTTTTTCCTGTTCTGACATTGCAGACACGTCGCAGCACACGTTTTCCGAAACCGACAAGTGACATGTGCGGCGGACTTCTCTCTCTGCTGAGATCGACTTCGCCGACACCATGTTTCAGGCAGAGGACACTTTGAACTGTCTGAAGCACTAAGTCAAGTCTGTACTTCGGGCGAAAAAGGTCGGCCTCGACGAAGAAAACCCTAGGAACGTAATTTTACAGGCGTAGCCCAAAGTAATGAGATAAATCAGGCTGGTATCCTCGGTGACGAGACGGTTTGTTAGTCGGCAGTCCGTGGGACAATGAACCTGTGGGAGTCCAATAGTATTAAATAAAAACGAGTCTCTCATTGTGTACAAAAAGCATTTTAACCTCCTTCTCCTAAAAAAGATTAAAACTTGATTAAGAAATGTATGTAAATAGCTAGACATTTATTTAATGAACAACGGAAATAAGTATTATATTACCAGGTTGGTTGACGTCAGACAACTGGAATGTTTCACAAGTTTCCGGTGAGTTTACTAACAAGGTATTACAAGTTCTGACAGTTTCTCAAGCGCGTTTGTGGTATTAAGTGATTTCCAGTGATTCCCTATGTCTTTTGTGATTTAGGTCGCATTTAAGTATTGATAATTACAAATCTTTTGTTTCTAAGACTTGTCACATAAATTAAAGCTTCGTCGTTAAAATAATATATTTTTATAAATTCTATACTTCACTCCCATAAAAATTATGTGCATATTCTACAAAACCATTAGCTGACATTACTAACAGTATATTGTGTATATTGTACATTAAATCTGTAAAGAAGATGCATATTATGAATTCCCATTCTTCTAAGTAGTTAATATTAAAAATAGCATATAGTAGCAATTATTAAAAGTTTTATACCTTTATCGGTAGTACAACCTTCATTTATCAAATAGCCATTCTAATTTGTAACCAATAAATATCCAACATTGAATCACCAAGTTGAGAACATAATAAGTTTCTTACTGGCACATAAATTAAAAAGAATTTAAAAGTGCAGCAGTGACAAAAGGAGTAAAACGCAATAATCTCGCTGATGTTTTACATAGTGTTATTAAAGATAAATAACTTTTCTTTGTGGTTTTCATATTTTCAAGTGAAACATTACAAATTGACGAAAAGAATATATGAATATGGTGGTGATTACTGAGATGAACTGCAATATCTCAGACGATATTATCCCACAAAGCTATCAAAGCATCTGTAATTTTATGTTTCGTGATAATTTTTGCTCACTTAGGATAAGAAGCTGAGGGATATCTCACCACACTTTGTCTAAGAAGGAGTGTTATCCTTGCTTTCCGAGTAACAGGATATTCAGAATGGGTAAGGTTGGGTGTAGGGGCAACCTTCTGTAGAGATGATATGAGGACGGATAACTGGTACACTATTTCTCACTCATGTTACCTATAATAAGAAGGAGAGGCAGCTCTATCTTTCCAAGAACTAGATATGTCGATCTACACTTTTGGCTTAATGTCTCGACATTTGATATTAGTGATGTACCGCTCCTAGATATCCATATGTTTGCCTAGATTTAAGTTATACATTAATTTTTACTGTACTCAGTGTAGGTCCAACTACAAGATATTAACGAGGTATTTAATCCTATTTCTTTGGTATATAAACAGATTAAACAGCAAAGCATTACACTTAAATTTCGTTCAACTTACTCGGTGGTGTTTTTGAACTGTCAACTTCTTTGATGGGCTATGGATGTATGTTTTGCACGGTGACAAATCTTTCATTTCGCGTCACGGACACATCATGCATGTTCGCTCTGTAGTCCCTATGGGTGAAACTATCGCGGCCAATTAGATGTCAATGTGTTTCTTCGTTCAGTGGCTGTTACTCCTAATTGAAGTGACTACTTTTTTAGGTGTGCTATGGATACATTTTTAAAGAATTACAAATAAATCGATTAGATCTTTTCTAGCTAAACAAGACGTAGTGTAATTTAATCCTTAAAGAAAGTTAGTCATTCTGTTGGTTATAATCATACCCTTTAGTCAATTAAGCTACATTGCCTTAACATTTGCCTTATTTTACATTCACTCAACAAATAAATTCTAATATTCATTTTGCTGAAGAAAATTAAAAAATAGTTACAGACTTTTAAAACATAAATGACATTTAACAATATAAAACATAACCACTACGTTATATTGAACAACAAGATATTAAGTAAGATTTTACAAAGGGATTTTTAATAATCAATTTATATTTTATCCTTTTTCAAATCTCGTCAGGACGAATCGAGTAGTGAACTGAAATAGTAACTAATATTACCGAGCTGAAATTTAAGAAATTTAATTTAGAATCTGGTTAGCTTTAAATGCTCCTACTAAATGATTTAGTAATTTAATCAATTTAACGTTGGATTCATTAAAAATAAATTACTTTTTTGCAGATTTATTCCAATAAGTATTTTATCATACATTTTAGCATGTGTTTCATTTTATAGACACCCGTTATAAGATTACTCACTTCTATCAGTTAGTCCCTTTGCTGCCTTTCCATTCTCCCCCCCCCCGTGCAAAATATACATCCATAGCCCACCAAAAAATTAGCCACTTCCAAAATAATAAAATATACAACGTGTAATTGCTACACCCTTAATTCGATAAACGTCTAACTATAGTCATGGAATCACATTGAAACTGATGGGTCATTTGTGGGTTTACAAATTGGATCAGACCATGAAATGCATAAATGCCTCTTTCACCAGCTATTCACATTAGAGTTCGTGACTCAATCCTACTTGAATTTTTCTGTAAAAATACATCGATATATATCCTTCTATGTATATATATTCTATATATATATCTCCTTCTATATATATATATATATATATATATATATATATATATATATTCTATATATATATAGAAAGGAGATGACCTAACTAACTGACTCATAAACGCACACCAAAACAATGAAAAATGAATCCAAGTAAATTGGAACATAGTTTTATCTTGTCGCCTAGAGTCGCAGAAAGGGGAAGTGTTTATCTTGTACATCTCGGCTCCCCGAAATTGGTTTCTAAAGTTGTAAAAATTCTCAGAAGAAATGTATACGCAAACATATGTTATAAATTGAAAAAGCCTTTTAAATCTACCCAACTGCCCTGTAAAAATACTGTGAAATAACAGAACAGACATGTGCTGCAGATATTTAACTAACATTTTTAATGCTGTATATATTTATATTCTTTAAATCACACCTTATGATTGTAGTAAAAATCAATCTTATTACACACTTTCATCCAATCATTGAGGACACTGAATTGGCTATATTCAGATGGAAATAATAGAATATTAAAAAAATACACTTATACATCAAGATTAGATTTTAACAAATATTAGATATGCAGTATATCATGAATATTAGGCAGATAGCGAATATCAATAGCGAATATATTTATTTATAATATTTATTAACTTACAATACTAATTTAAAAACAGCAGTAAACCATGCATTGTGGTTTTTCCAGAATTAAGGGCTTCAGATTTACATATGTATAATTATATGTTTTTGATCACAGTAACAGTGCGAACTGAACTATGGCAATATAGGTATTTTAGCATGGAAATAAATGTTAATGGCCGTAACAGGGACTTTATGACTGAAGTAGACTTCTTAAACGTACGTATTTATAGGTATATATTTTCTTGATTTGAGAAGCAAGGCAAATTCTACCATAGCACCATAAATACCTTAGAATGGAGTAAATTATATAAAACATAAGATTACACTTTTTGTATATTTTAAAGTGCTCACACATACAATAAGCCTAATAGAAAAGCATTAGCAAAGATAGAATCTAAAGCTCTTAGGCATGGACACTTGCATAATAAATACTAACTTCCATACTAAATACTAATAAGTACATACTTCCATTTGTAAACTACAAGGATCCTCATGCATTACTGAAAACCTTAGAACTTCTGCATTGGGCCTAAAATAGTTACACTTTAACTTATATTATTAGGGCGATTCAATAACATATAATTTAATTTTGGAGAGCAAATCGATTTATTTCACCGGCACTAGAACGTTACCTCACTCTCAGACTTGTGCCCAAAAACACCTATCTTTTGACTTAAATATAAAATGAATTAGGAATTTACAATAACTGTCAGAGTCTGTAACTTATTTCAGGAGTGTTTAGAACCTCATTGAAAAAGTATACTACGGCAACAGCTTTTCTGTATTTACACAGTAGCCAAGGATAATTGCTAGTAATAGATAAATAACAAAATACCTTCCTTTATTCTACAATCATTTTTAAAATATGAATACAATAAAATGAGATTATTACTGGAGGCTTTTCAAATATATTTCGATGTTTTATATATATATATATATATATATATATATATATATATATATATATATATATATATATATATATATATATATATCAATTATTAGACTTCTTGATATAAAGTTCCTTTAATATTTCGGCTTTGCCGTTTTCAAAAAGGTATAATAAGGTATAATAAAAAATAACAACACAGCAACAAAATTTACAAAAGTAAATAAATAAAAATTGATATAAATAAATGAACAGGAATTTTTGAACATGTGATTAACACCAAAGAGAAATAAATAATATCATGAACAGAGAAAGAATTTAGAAAAATAATTTAGAAAAAATAATACATAATAAAAACAATTTATCATTTCATCTTTTATTCAGACCAAAGGGTACTTTTGATTTTAATATTAACTGATGTGCCTGTTCTAAATTTTCTAAGTCAATTTTGTTTCCATCTTCGGGTACTTTTCAAATACCTTTCAGTGAATAACATTGTTCAAAATTTTGTTGGTGGCCTAATGCGTGTTGTGAAACCAATTTTTCATCCTGTTTTTTAGACGAACAACGATGATTATTCATTCTTATGTGCAATGGATTTGTTGTCAATCCAACATAATCCATTGCACAATTTTTACATGTTAATTGATAAATTACATTTTTACTTTTGCAATTAATTTCTCCTCTAATAGGGTAAGTTTTCTTTGTATTACTACTGGTAAAAAAGTTGGACGATTTTATAATTTTGCAAGTATTACATCGTTTGTCTTTACAGGGTTGACACTTAAAATTTTTCTTCTTTTCTGAATTTTGAATGTCAGTAGGTGGCAATTTGGGCCGTACCAGAAGATTTTTCAGGTTAGTATTTCTACGAAACACTAGCCTGGGTGGTTTTGAAAATAAGTTTTTAGTAATTGGTGAAGATTCAAGAATTTTGTGTGCCGTTCTTAGAATATTGTTTGTTTTATATTAACCAGGAAAATATTTTGTTATAAATTTTACGTCATCATTCTTTTGGATTTTATGAACATTAGAGTGTTTAATTTGATTATTTATAATTTTTGAAGGATATTTTCTTTTGACAAATGTATTTCCAAGTTTTTCTAGATAATTTTAAAAATCTGCACTATCAGTACATAATTTTTTGGCCCTAACTGACAAACCCTTTGGTAGTGATTTTTTGACATGTACAGGATGGCAGCTGTTGAAATGTAGATAATCCATTGTGTTACTGTCTTTAATATGAATTTTTGTTTTGAGAAATCCAGATTTAATAAAAACATCTACATCCAAGAATGTTATGATTTCTTTAGAAAATTTCCAGGTAAATTTCAAAATCGAGAATTTTTTCAGATTTTTCAAAATTCTTTTAAATTTTCAAAGCTATTATTCCAACTCATAAAAATATCGTCAATGAATCTCAACCATACAAGAGGTTTGTAGGATTGAGAATTCAAAAAAATCTTCTTCTAATTTTGCCATAAATAGATTAGCATACGCAGGTGCCATCCTGGTGCCCATAGCTGTTCCATTAATTTGGAGGTAATTTTAAGTTGTTCATAGTTAAAATAAAATTAAGTAATGTCATTATAAATTTTGTGCTGGGACTGGCTTGCTTAGGTTTAGTGGTTAAAAAACTATGAATTGCTTCTTCACCCAAACTGTGAGGAATGTTTGTGTATAGAGACTGGACGTCAATGGTAACCATAATTGCATCGCTGGGAATAGGTTGCTTCATTTCATTCAATCTTTCGATGAAATGATCGGTGTTCTTGATGAGTGACTTCAAATTTTTCACCATTGGCTGCAAAATGTCGTCGACAAAGCTGGAGATTCTTTCTGTTGGAGAACCATAACCAGAAACTATCGGTCTCCCTGGTGGTGGCCTTGTTTCCTTATGAATTTTAAGCAAAATATAGAAAACAGGGGTTCTTGGTACATCAGGAGTTAGGAGAGCTAAGGTTTCTTGACTTATATCTTCTTTTGGTCCCTCAACTGCGAGAAATTGCTTAATATCATTTTTAAAACGTTCAGTTGGGTCATAATAGATTTGCTTGTAACATTTTGTACCATTTAATTGTTTTTTAATTTCAAAAATATAATCATCGAGATCTAGAAGTACTATTGTGTTGCCCTTATCTGCTGGTAAAATTATTATGTCTTTATTATTCCTAAGAGATGTGATAGCTTTTCTTTCTCCTGCTGTTAAATTGTCATTACTCTTTAAGGAATCCGTGAATTCATGATGTGACAAATTCGATAATATGACATTTATGAATTGTTCGATCGGATGATCTGGAGGTAGATTTTACAAGCAAATCGATTATGACCCAACTGAACGTTTTAACAATGATATTAAGCAATTTCTCGCAGTTGAGGGACCAAAAGAAGATATAAGTCAAGAAACCTTAGCTCTCCTAACTCCTGTGTGTTAGGAGTGTTTTTTATCAACTGCTGGGCCGTATTTAGAAGTAAAGGAGGGGGAGTAATGTAGCATTTTGAAAGATACATTGGTTTATTTTTTTAATTAAAACTTAATTGAAATAAAAATTTAGGGAAATAGATATTGTGATTTAATTTTAAATTAGATTGAAAAAATAAACCAATGTAGCTTTAAAAACGTTACATTATATATATATATATATATATATATATATATATATATATATATATATATATATATATATATATATTTATAATGTAACGTTTTTAAAGCTACATTGGTTTATTTTATATATATATATATAATGTATTATGTATATTACATACATATATACATATATTATATATACATATATATATATAACATAAATATATTATATATATATTAATTAAAACTATTCTAATATATATATTTATATGATCTACTATTAGAATATTAATTTATTAGCTAAAGTATGTTATTACACCTAATTCCATTTTTTAAATCTTTTCCAAACATTATTTTTATTTTTTGTCTTTTATTTTATTGCCTTAAGACATTAATTTCAGATTCACCGCAATCCAGCCAAATATTTAGAATTTGTTGTGAGTGAGTATGTGAGTTAGTCAACCAACGATATTTTAGTTACATATATATATATATATATATTCATACAATTTTCGATTTACTATGTTTGGTATGATTTTTTTACTTAACTCTTGACTGTTATAACGTTAATGGTTTTAACCACGTAAATAGTTAAGATAAAATCTTATTTTCAAAACTAACTCACTGGTACAAGTGTTTGACGGCTATATGTTTCTCACTGGATAAATCTATCCATGGGTTTTGAAAAATCAATAAATGATAGAATACCTTAAATCGGCTCTAAAGTTAAAAAGCTAATTAAAAATGAAAATCTTATTATTTTCCTCAGTCATAATTTAAAAGAAACATTTACATTTTGTCAGCTATTTAACCTAAAAATATGGTAGTGCTATCCTAATCATGTCATACTTTTATGAGAATATTATAAAATCAGTTGAAATGTAATCAACAATGATTCTATAAAAATATTCTTTCTATATTATATATTCTAATCATGTCATACTTTTATCAGAATATTAGAAAATCAGTTTGGAATTTAATCAACAATGATTCTATAATTATATTCTTTTATATAATTTTTATTTATACGTTTTAGTTATCAAATACTATGTGACAACAAAGTACTATAAATGCATAACTTATTTATACAAGTATAGTTTTGGTTTAAACAAGACTATGTGAAATTTCGTATTACAATATCCTGGTGTTATAATCAATACTACAAACAGTTGGAATAGAAATACTCATAAAACACTTTAGTTTCAGCAGTGAGTTTTATCTGATAGTCTGACGATCTACAATATTCTCAAACTGGTTATACAGTACCAGATACGTATTTGCAAGAAAGATAAAGGTTATCCTGATAAAATAAGGGAGGTGCTTGTAATATTTATATTATATTCCTTTCTCATATTATATTTGTCTTTCTTCCTTACACTACAACCATGTGCTTCTCAGTTGTGCATTATTGTGGTGAATTTAAATTCTTTGAGGACTTTAAAGAATAAACAGTGTTAAAATACGTGCTGTAAAAACATTTGAGCAACTACAATATTTTCCTTCAATTATGAATAATATGAGATTACACTACATATAGCAATCTGATTTTGGTGTCACAGTCTGCCAGCCACAACCCTATCCCTCGGTGTAATTGAAACTAACAGAGTTTGTCCTTTGTCCTGAACATGCAAAACAGTTCCCTCTGATCAGACTGTGTCTGTTTGTAATTATCATGTTCTACAAACTGAGTTTACACCTAGTAATAGATATTTTGTTACATTATGTATAAATGTTTAAGTTATTATAGAAATATATCACGGCCAATAGTTATACGCTTTCTAATATAGTGATTATTCATAATTATACAATGACCTTTTAATGTTTTAATTAATGTAGAGACCTTTTATAACATACTTTTATACTACACATTATATTCAACAATTCAATTACAATAAATTAAGATGTCATTTAGCAATTTTTAACCCGGGGCTAACTAGATAATTAATTTAAAATTTCGAAATAACGCATGTTTTGAACTATAACATTATATATGCCTTCATACAACATAATATTAATAATGTTTCATGAGTACTTTCTTTTAACCTTTACTGTACGAACTAATGGTCATTATTTTCCAAATTAATTAGTTTACGGTTTATAATTAAGTCATGTCTGATAGATTTGCCTAATAAATAAACTGGAAAGACAATTTGTTAAAGTAACTGGAATTATGCTCTACTTTCTCAGAAGACTTAATATTTAACCACGCAATGAACATAAATATTATAGCTTATTGATATGTATAAGAACTGGCAATGTATTCTTCCAATACCAAACGGACATGTTTGAATACTTCATAAGCTATACGGTCTTTATGTGACAGTTGTTATATTTATGTGTAGACACATGGAGAAAACGAATTGAGTGGGATTCTGGTAGACAGAGGCTGATTATCTGCCAACCCATAACTCCTGATTATGTTTTACCATGATATCTCCATCACCCATCTGTTAATATCGGTATTAGAGGCATTATCTTTGAACCTTATGAGGCTAACCCTGTTCATGAAATATACCAATAAGTTTATAAATTACTAAATTGAGACCTAAGAAGTTATATTTAAAATAACAGTAAATACTGTGGTTATCAAATAAATTATTGTGTAAATAATAAAAGAAATTATAAAATGATTTATTATTTCAAGCCATAGATTTAATTCAGTAATATTATAACTGGGATTACCTTCACCAAATTTAAAACAGAATGTTATTAGCCTAACATAATACTTTATATTCCTTTAAATAATTATTGATAGTTTTTAGTAAATTATATATAATCAGTGAAAATGTTACTTTTAATCAATATGTAGTATTTCTCCAGTACCTTATAATAATACTTTCTACTATGTTTTAAGAAACATGATAGAAGACTACCTAGATAAAATCCTTGAGTGTAATTTTCCTATAATGAAATAATAGGTTTACACTAAATTTTTTATAGACATAAGACTGCACAAATTTCAAAACCAACATAACATACTTTCTAAAACATAGCAATTTTTTTATCAATATTAAGAGCTCTAAATTTTTCTGTGAGATAATACAAATTTTAACTGTCGGAGGCTTTGTAAATTGCCATCGACAGATCGATTATTCATCCATATATTATTAAAAAAAATATTAAATAAAATATTTCAAAATAAGATATATGTTCTTTTAGAAATTTTGAGCTCTATTCGATCACCAAAAAGGTTTGTCTCTGAATGGAGGACGAGAGTAGCGAAAGGTAGATAGACAAATCTACAGGCCCGCTGCCACAGATTCATAGGCCAATGTTGTTCAACATCTTATAGGGTCATATTTGAGGTCGACCAAATGGGTAGACTTGGATATTATTTTCTCCAGCGATCAATGATGTGTTCAGGATTACACTCGATTTCTACACAAAGTAATTTTTATATTATGTGAGCTAATGCTCAGGGAGTAGAATGGAGATTTTAAGTATTGTACTGAAAGAAATGTCGTATATGTTCTTATTTAGTTGCATTTTACTTTTTTAATGTTATATGTCTTTTTACTCAGAAATATAAAAACTCGACTAGCGAAACATTAAAAACCCCTCAAGTTCCCCTTGAGGCTTGAAAAGGTAGTCATCGAGACATCTATTGTAGTACTTGAAAATTCCGACCTCGAATATAAGGCACGCAGATAATTTTCATAGTTCTTGCATGTTTCAACGAACTATTCTAAAGATAATGCACGGTGATATGAAGATTATAAGTATATATGTAATAGGTTAACATGTATACATATTTATATCTCTTGAAAATGTCTTGCTTGGACGAAATATAGAGAATTTTTATGTTTTATTTAGTACTCATATAATATCTACTGGGTAGCATATTCCAAAAATGGCTGACAAAAGTTATACCATAGTCTCTTAAGATCTATATTTTTCACCTGATAGATGTAAAATGCACATCCTCACAGAAGTGCATTAACTGTACGGGAAACTGCAACATTGTAAAGTTAAATAATCATTTCTACATCTGCTCTAATCAGCATTAAACGTCCTAGCCTCGTGGATGCTGTTCCTGTGCAGAGGCTTAATATTTTATTTTTGTAACTGCTCCTAACTTCTTAACAATAACTAAGAATTATATTTGTCTTATAGATTTACAATAACTAGTAGCTACCATCACTGTAGGAATACTGCTTTATTGATGTTTTGTGGCATGGAGACTTCAAAGAATTAGATTTGATGTACTAAATAAGCTTTTGGTGTTAATATTTATTTGGAAAATCATCACGATGGGAGCCGGATTTTTTTAAAACCCTAGTGAATCTCTAAAGAAATTTTATAAACTCCGAATGATGTCCTGACTCAACTTCATGATGATCTTTTTATAAAACCATACAGATAGGCAACTAACTAAGTCATGCTTTCCTGACACGTACTGAACTAACTACATAACATATTTAAATAAGCGGATGTAATGGTCTGTAAGGAACACGTAAGGCAATATTTAACTGTAGTTAAATATTGTTTAAATATTAATTTAGCTTCTTTTAGAAAATTAACTTGCAAAACAGTAAAAATCACAAAACTTTTGATAAATTAGCATAAAAGGTAGTACTAATTTGGATTCAGCCCTCTATGAATATATCCTTACAGAGTCTTACCTAAGTAAGTCCAAATGATCACATTGAAACATAATAAAGTTCAATTAGATTATCCATAGCATCTTAGATATCAACTGTGGCATATATCAGCTAGGCATAAAGCTATGAATTGAATATAGATGGGATGATTTAACTTAATATAATGGTTTTGACAGATAAAAAATATAAAATTATGTTTGGCAGATCATTTATGCTTACATGCATTGGCTATGCTTTTAGTTTCGTATTGTTTTGAGTAAATATTGTTAAACCAGATCGCCTTTCTTTATACACACTCTCATAGTACTCAGGGATCATGGTATCTGTTCTTATATTTACCAGGCATTCTCTGATCGTCAATCACCTATATACCTGAAATATTCCAGATGCAGACATTAACAGAAGTGCAAGAATCTAAGTGTGGTTACAAACACACCACAGAGAGAAAGCTTCAGTTTACAGGCAGTCTAGAACCTGATTTTGTTCCATGGAATAGAACTTTCTCATTTTAATGCGAAACTTATTGCGCATGCAAATACTGGTTTCAATAAAAATGCATTCAAATCTGCATGGAATTTAATATTTGCATGAATTCACAAGAAACTGTTTAATCAGGTTACAACATGTGAAAGCCCATTTATAAGGACCTTAAGTACTCAATGGTACCTAAAGTGAACTCAAAGTGAGATTGATAAAACTAATATCTAAGCAGCCAGAACTCAATAATCTTATAATGGAAGAAACAAATGTAATACTATGGGATGAAAAGCCAAGTAGAATATGTTCGTTAGAAGTCTATAATTAAATCCTATCACTTTATGCAATAATTGAAAATCCGATTAATTAATTATTAATAAAAAATATGTATTTATTTAAAGTAAATTATTAATTCTAAAAGTTTGGGGTATGAAATTCAAGTTATAATGAAAGTTTTATCATTAATAACAGTTTGTTTTAATATGCTCTAAATTGCTTAATTTCAAAAAGGTTTATATTATACTTTTGAATTCTGCATCAAAATTAAGTATAATATCTCGCTATAACAATAACTCGTATAGTATTTTTATTTTTGTGTGTAAAAGTTTTGTTTCATTTCATTCTACACAACATAATAGAATTCCAGAAAGCAGGTAAAAAGCAGCTTTACGACTACAAACACAGAACCCAATCTCGTAGAAACAATTCAATCACAGATATACGCTGTTTTCCTGCTTTTCTCGCTTTTGTGACTGAAACAAAAGAGTACCTTTACACGCTGCTGTATTCAATTTATAATCAGAAAATGTACCTTGGAATAATACTAACGGTTAAATAAATTAATAAACAGGAAAAAGTATTAGTAAGATTTGTTTTACAATAATCAATCAAATTGTAATGACAAAGCCACGTAGTTATTAAAGTTTTTATTGAGAACAATATTTAGTATGAGTTCCTTTGATTGCATGATCTAACAGTTATTTCTGACCATTTGTGTCGGTGTATCTAAATTATGACTTTATTTAGATGTTTATTATTTGCCCTATCAAGAGGGATGCTTGTTTAAGGGGGTGGGGCCAGATAGAATAATTTACTGTTATCACCTAATTAAAGCCGTTTTGTCACACTCTGGACATAGGAATACATATAATATTGAGTATTTGGCACCAAAATACCAAGAGACACAGACCTGTAAAATTATGTATCTTATGATCTATGCCCCTATTTAAATTTTCCAAAATTCACCCCTACCTTTCAAAAAGTATCATGTGGGAAATCTCTTCTGGGTTAAAAAAATGTATAGATTTTTTTAGATCGATTATGGGGGTATCTGTTGAAACGTACAACGCAGCTCAGTTTGTTTGTCTGTTATATATAGTGATTCTAAATACCCTGCATAGGTCTATAAAGCACTTTTTGTGTGTGTGAATTTGCTTGTTTTATAAATGATTAAATATTTGAAAATAAAATAATAATATTATAGTACATAATAATGACAGTACTTGCACAATACACACAACACTCAAATTGATAACAAAGTAAATGTAAACACTAGTGTGAGTGATAAAGGTAAAACATATGCAACTGTTAAATCAATTGCCTTCTGATGGTGTTACTCGTATTATATTTGTTTCAGTCGTATAATGCATTTCTTATGATTTGTCTCTACTTTTAATAGTTATTATTATTAAATCTCCAAGCAAAACAATCCTACAACAGCCTCCATTGAAGGTGCCCACTCTTTTTTTAAAGGAGAAGCCGATATTCTTTTAAAACCTTATTCTGCCCGTCCTCATGGGCCACTGGCCTGTGCGAGGATCTTATCAAACAGAATAAGGGGGAGAGTCGATACAGTACAAGGTCGATGATACTGATAATAAGTGCAAGGGTCACATACAGGATTCGATCCTGCTCTATCTTTAACTCAGACTCAAAACCCAACGTCTTAGACCACTCGGCCATCGGCGCTCTCAATCTATAAGCACAGAACAAATCTTGTAGTTACAAGACTACCAAAGCCTGTGAAAATATTGTTCTCTGAGATTATATAGCCTTTTGTAAATTAAATGAAACTTGTTGAAAACTTTATTTTATTTTGTAATTAGAAAATTCACTCTTTGTAACAACCTGATATCCTTTAATATTTCACCATTGGGAGGTTTTGGGCGAAGATATTCTGGATGCTACGTAGGTCAGAGAGGCTAGGACCTCCTTATACCCAAAACTAAAAAGTACAACTAAGAATTCCATTAATATTTTTCAAGTTCATAACTGGATATCAACGTGTTACCATTACGTGGCTATTGAATACTTTAGTTCTAACAAATAAAATAACTAAAATATTATGAAAGAACATTTAAGGAAACTTGTTAGTAAGAAAGACACATTTCATCTTTCATGAATAATATAATAAAACTTTTTACTATTTATTTTATACCTGTTTCTATTCAAATTTTAAATTGGGGTTTTAATTATATTTAGTTTGGTGGTAAAAAAAAAATACTAAACCGCTTTATAATAGTTCCATTTAATACAGAAAGTCTAATTCATTCAGGTTTTCAACTGTGTGTGATTAAAAGTTCTAGTAATAAAGAAATATTCATAACACGTGTTCGGCGTTTATTGATAAACGGTAATATGAACTGGAAATCTCTTTCCATTTAAAATACTTCCAAAGCGGCGACTTAAAAGTCTTTTCACATTTCTTTTTAGGATTTCTATTTATTAAAAGTTCAATGAAACTTATTAAAATGTAATTTCAAGTATAATATGATAAAGGAATTATATTTTATTACAACTGCTTTACTATCATTGAACGAGAATATTTATTTGACATAAAAAACATGTATTAGGTGTACTTTTGATGGTATTCTAACCAATTAATTGGTGAAAGTTCTTATGTAATCATTCTTATAATTTGATTCCCTGTAATACCTGCCCAAACGTTACGTTTCTGTGGATGCTGTGAATGACTCTATCTGCCACTTTCACATTCTAACAGTAGTTGTGTTATTGGTAATAATTATTGATTCCTGGCTTCGATTACTACATTGTCAGACGATGGGAGGGGAACATTTTGAACACTTACTTTGATCACATGTACTTAAAAATTGGTGTTTACTTGTAATACTTAATAATTTACATTGTTCAATTGTTTTAAAATTCAAATAGCTATAACTACTGAATGAATCCACCTTTTGAAGTCCGGTTTGTGAGTGACATTGTACTCTGCTAAGTAAGACCTTTAATTTGATACCAAACTTGACCTATGCTGCTATTTAAGAATTTTGTCTGACTCCTTGTGGACCGTCCCCCAAAGGGATTATCCGGTCGGTAATTGGGCAGATGTATGCGTTACTATCACCAGTAAGCGCGTGTGAACTTTGGTATTTTTTTATATTGTGGTTTAAAAATTAAAAAAGAGGTTCCAGACTTAATTGACACCCTGTATATATATATATATATATATATATATATATATATATATATATATATATATATATATATATATACACACAGAGTTTAACAAACAGGTTGGGCTGGCTATGTATTTTGAAATTTTGTATGTAAAATGAAGAATAACTTTATTCCAATTTTGACTTCGTTTAGCCGCTAGCCACCATTTCGTACTTTTATCGACAAATTATTATCTCTAAAATTAGTAAAGCTAAAGTACCCAAATTTTAAGCATACTTTTAATTATGGAAGAGGAAAAAAATTCTTTTCTTTGATTTAAACAAAATAGCGTCTTTTGAAAATTTTTAAGTTAAAAACCAATAAACAGCATAGTTATAAAAATGTGCTAGATAATAGGTATTTGGAGATTCTTATTGCAATTCCAACAGTACTTGTTTTCACGAAACCCGTCAAGGCATAAGTGAGTACGATTACTTAGAAGGTACGCTTGCACAAGCCAGAAGCAGCAAACATGTTATCTTATGATAGGCATCTTTGGTTATAAGTTTATATGCATTTTAACTATCAAAATATACAGCACGTACAATAGGTCAGATACAATCTAATTCCAAGGTAGTAGGTATAAGTTACTAACTCGGATTGACCGTGGTAGAATAATTTATTATATAACAAAAATGTAATTTCTCTGTATATGAATTAATTTCCTATATAATTATAAGTTCAAATACCAATATTCAATATTGGCTTTACTTTATCGTACGCTTGAGTTAACATGTGCAGGGCTATGCTAGAATTTAAAATCCATTTAATAATTTCAAAAGTATTCCGTTTCATAAATTACAAATATGTAGTTATTTATTGGCCATACTAATAAACTCTTTGATATTTTTGGATTTTAATAAGATGGGACCCAAATGTAATCCTAAATCAAACTATAACCCGTTTTAAAGATTATTTAGAATAAAACAATTCAAAACCCAACATCAAATGATGATTTAAGTAATTAATAAAACTACCTCATAGTTTGCAATTTTATGACGCTAAGCTGATTAATAATCAGTACATTAGTATTATTCTATCGATCCTAATACGTTTATAATTATAAAAAGTATTCCAGTCATTTAAAAACCTTATATAAGCTAAATTGAATTACTACCACACTTCCATAATCTAATTGGTAAATATTGTTTTATAAGTTAATAATGAATTAAAATAAAAGAGAAAAAATAGTTTATAACGTTATCAAGATAAATCGAAGGACAACATTTATTTGTATTAATGTTTTAAATGAGAGAGTTCGTGGAACCAAAGCCGCGACATGTGGCCATATTGATAATGTATACATTGGTATACAGTGAAGTATCCTCCTGGCCTACTACTGAATATATGAGCAAACAAAGGTTGATTGGTCATTTTCCAGCAAAGGCTTATAAGTTTAACCTTGAGGCAAATGGAAGCATAGCCTACAGCTTTATCACTCTTGAGACAAAACGCTTTTATAAATGAGATAATTTAAGGCTACTTTTCTGGAAACAAAGTGTTATGCATATTTAACAGCAATGTTAGTTACTGCTTGCCATTACCTTTCAAGTTTTCCTTTTATAATGCTATTGATTTTCTTCACGCAAAAGCAATCATCCAAAATAATCAAGAGGAAATTTTGAGGCATATAAGTGTATTTATATTGACATTGAGGTGACAAATATTGCATAAAAAATATGCATTTAACAAGTTATAACTCACAGCTTTAAAAGTAATAAGTATATAAAAGTAACCCGATAATATTTGTAGGTTATATTTATAACACAATTTTATTCAATTACTCGCTTTTTGAATGGAGCTGATATTTGAATTAATTAAATCAATCTGTGAATTATTTTAAAGAAACACTTAGGTAACGTATTAAAAACTTCAGAAATTTTTCTTTTTCCAGTATTTTATTCATGTATCATGCTGCATTTCTGTCTATTGGATAACAAAATGTACTTTCACTTTTCAAACTTTAGTGTGGATCTTTATCAAACAGCTATCACATATTTTGGAGTGATTTAGATTATAAATTTTGCCGTATTATTTTACAGTGGCAGATATAATGGATACAATTTATAGTATAAATAACATAAATGTTTAGATTTTTATTACTTATAACTTTTAAAATGTGGTAGTCCTTGAAATTATTCTGCGTATATGCGATGAAAGAAGAGACTATACAATCATCGAAAGAGTGTTACCAGATACTGTTAATCTTTCTTCTTACGGAGTGAATTTAGTTTCTGGTTAGCAACTGTCAAAACCGGAGCTATTATTATATAATGTAGATATATTTGCTTTAAATGCAACATCAGAGCTGATTGATGATTAGTAATGGAGGAAATTCGCTGTTTTAATAATTTTAGACACAGATGTGTATTTTTAAATTGGCTCTTACTGTTGAATCGATTTTAATCGTATGAAATGTTCTATAAGCAAACATTTTGTTATAGAATTAATCATAATATTAGTTAGTTTTTATATCAATAATTGATGTTCTATTAGTATGCACTGAATACCATCGTACCAGCCGATCGCTGAGGTTAGTGTGAAATGTATGGACTATACAGGGTGTTTGAAAAGTATGGGTACGGCTTAATATTTTAAAAACCATAGGAGATAACATCTATAAACTTTGCACAGTGTCATATGGCTACGTAAACCATTTTTCCTTGCTATTACCATGACATGCCAACCATGGGGGGACGGCCCAAAGAGGAAAACATGGAAATCTTAAATTAAAGCATGGGTCGAGTGATACCTCATTTGAAAGAGCTCACTTAGTAGAGTTGAATGCCGCAAACCGTATCTCAAAAGGTTTATCCAATCAGAAATGGCGTGTTGTTTTAGGTACACATTGTGAAGTACATTATGCGCTGCCATTTCTGACTGGATCGTCGTATTCTGCTGCGGTAGCCGGCGTTTCACTCTACTACCCAATGTGTTTTCACTGACTTTTATTAATTAGCAAATTATGTCATAAATTTATAACACAATAAATAAAACACAATAAATACCGATGTTTTTTTAGTTTTAATTATTGTGTTATAAATTTATGACATAATTTGCTAATTAAAAAAAGTTAGTGAAAAAACATTGGTTAGTAGAGTGAAACGCCGCCTACCGCATCAGAATACGACGATCCAGTCAGAAATCGCAGCGTATAATGTAGGCTACTTTACAATGTGTACCTAAAACAACCCGCCATTTCTGATTGTATAAACCTTTTGAGATGCGGTTTGCGGCATTCAACTCTACTAAGTGAGCACTTTCAAATGAGGTATCACTCGACCCATGCTTCAATTTAAGATTTCCATGTTTTCCTCTGTGGGCCGTCCCCCCATGGTTGGCATGTCATGGTAATAGCAATAAAAAATAATTTACATAGTCATATGACACTGTGCAAAGTTTATAGATGTTATCTCCTATGGTTTTTAAAATATTAAGCTTTACCCATACCTTTCAAACACCCTGTATGTACTCTTTTGGGAACTGACTGCCCATAATTAGACCTTTCACCTCTGCAGACAAGTTTTTGGCCTGTTTATATCCCTCAATAGAGCAAACCATATTTTTTGTAAGTCCATAATAAATACGAGATATTGAAATAGATTATAAAGTATAAGAAAAATTAAAATAACTAATATCCGAGGTTAAATAAACAAATTGCAACGATAACATCATTCATTCATATTACAATTACAAAGACAAATGTTAACATTCAGTTCAAAGTAGACCTTAATCAGAGCTGAATGACAGCCTGAGGTAGACTAACAAACATTTGCAAGGCAAACATTCATCTTGCATGTTTACCAACTGATTACAATCAACAAATAAGTACATTACTTTATATGATGGCACCTTAACGGCAAATTGTACATGCCAAGTTTGAAATGGAACTTGTTCATGTATTGAACATATTTAATGAAAACAGTTTTATACAATAATACCACCAGTAACGAACAAATTTAATTAAACTGTTAATTTAATTTAATTTGAAAGCATTTTTTTCTAGCATTTCCAAATCGTTGCTACAATATGATGATATATTTGTAGTATTTAATGCGGTTATAGATTTTTTATCTACAAACATCTGTCTTGCTATAAATTAAAAACTATGTAATGTTTTAGATCTTTAAATTAATGCAGGGATACGAAAGTTGATCACAAATTACAAAAAGTTAAAGTTATTTACACCGATATTGTTTTCCAACTATTATAACTGCTCTTTTAAAAACAAAACTAGTGATTAAATAACATCTATATCTTAAGATGGCATAATAAAAACAGATAAATATAACTAGTATGTGTTCAATATGTTTTCATTATATAATTGCAGGTTTTTCATTAGTTGCACTTTTTGGGGAAGTTTGATTAAAACAATAAGTTTATTTTTGTAATGAAATTATTGGGATATAATCTTCACAACCAACTTCATTAAGAAGCTGACTGCATAAAGTAAATGAAACAGCCATATCAAAATTAATACGTTCACTTCAACTTATAAGAGATATTAACCTAGATGTTATTCTTCGCTATTCTAAAATTTCATTTTATAACACGATTGAATGTTTATTTTCATTCATTAATTTATGAGATATATCGTAACTGAGACCCCTTTTGAATAAATTGCAACTGAATTTAAACCCACAAGTCACGTGTCACTGTCTAGACAGTCTAATTTTATTTTAAGTCATGCGATGAAACAAAGTGTCCTTATTTCAGAATTGAGACAAGTATTATAATATTCATCGTTCCTTTTAGAACTATGTACTTTTATATATATAAAAAAAGTATAGTTAAATAATGCATTAAATAAAATCCATTTTATAGATTATGTTAAACAATAATAAACTCTTTATAAAATATACAGTTATGATTATAGTCAAATATTTTATATACAAGTTGAATAGATAACATAAAGTCTATTAATAAAATCCACAGTTATTCATCACAGTGTGGAAGCAAGCGCTGATGTTGTGATGTTGTACATCAACGTCAGCTAGAAGCCCATACAACTGTTACCGACTGTTTGTCTTACTCCACAACCCGAAAAGCGGCAAAACAGTGCCTACCTCTGTGATTGAATTATTTCACTCAGATTGGGGTTCCTTTGTTTACGTACATAAACGCGTATCCAATTTTCCTTGGTTTCATAATTTTTTATAATACGCTATAGATTATGTTTCAGACATTATATACATTTCAATAACAATAAAAACGTTTTATCCATGTAATTATTTGGAATTTGCATAATAATACATATTAAGTACTAAATTTTTGGCTTACAATTTCAACACTTACTGCCTCAATAAATACTAAACAAAGTAAGTTAAGATCCTGTAGTATATATATATATATATATATATATATATATATATATATATATATATATATATATATATATATATATATATATATACAGTACATAATACAGTGACAAAATGATACAAGTTTAGTTTACTTAATTTATTAGTTTGGCAATAACTTTTACATTGATTGGCTGATCGTCACTGAGCCTATCACTCATGATACTCGACAAATATAATTTCTGTCTGTCAGAAATACGTAGGCTAATAATCGTTTTTTTAAACCTCTTTGACTCTCAAGCGCAGCGTAAGCTATGAACTACTAATAGGCTTAAACAAGTAATATCTGTTTCTGTATTCAGTTTTATTCTTTTTAATTTATATACAGGACCGTGCTTAATGTACATTATAATAATTTAGGAAATAAACACTTATACATTCGGCCTAATTACTAAAAAAAACTATGAAAATGGTATGAAAATGGATAAAAAATATATTTTGCATTGTTTGATGATCACTATGATATATTTTAGACTTATATACAAAATTATAACTTTTTAAAATTTAGGGAGTGTAAACTATTTGATTGTGATATTTTTATTTATTTAGTGATTCATTTGAGATATTTAAGTTGAATATAGCAATAAATATAATAAAACAGTTTTGTTTATAAACCAGGAGTTACCCGTGTCTTCACACGCAATTTCCTGTTGAAAACAGGACACACTATATTCACGTATGGTTTTTCTATGACATTTCAAACGCTCTTGAGATAATTGGTTGTCATTCAAAGCTATTCCAATCTCCTGATCCATTTTAGTGTTTTTGGACCCTGAAGTCGTAGAGTGAAACAGTTTTTATTTGAATTTCCCTCCAACATTCCATGAAAAAGTATTAAATTGCTTCGACGATTTGAGTAACAATTGAACTAGTATGAAAATTTGGGGGAATCCTTAAACCGATGACAATAGCAATTAATGATATAATGCATAGTAATGGTGATATGTGCATAATGATATACGGCATTCCGTGCAGTGTAGGATTGGAATTAAGCTTACCTTAGCTAATATATGATGTTGTTGTTCATGTTACTTATATGATTACTCTATGCTTTCAAGACTATAAATAGCAATACGTTTCAAATATATTTACATTAATGAAACATATGTTTGTGTTGTAATATTTAACTGTTTACATAGAACAGTTGATTACTTTATGACAGGTACATTTAATAAATAAAAGTGTATTTGGACCGCCCGAACCCTCAGAGACGATAAGTTGACTGTCCGGCCCATCCAAGGACAGAGCGGCTTGGTCTGCATAGCCGAGGAGAAGGCCGAGGTCTTCGCCGACACCATGGAGGTTCAGTTCTCTCCCAACCAAGACACAGACGACCCAGACCACTCTAGTACAGTGGAGGGCTTCCTGGAGGCCACCGACCATGACGACCAGCAGGAATCGGACGAACTGCGCACCATAACGGAGGCTTAAGGCACCGGCGCCCTCTCTAGACTTCGCCCGAAGAAGGCCCCGGTAGCAGATCGCCTAGGCACCCCAGCGCTCAGAAGACTTCCAGAATGGGTCGTGAAATGTATAACCTCTCTCTTTAACTCCTGCCTCCGACTAAAACACTTTCCTAAACCCTGGAAGCTCATCCTACTCCCGAAGCCACTTAAACCTTACCCTAACCGACAGCTACCGCCCAATCTCCCTCCTACCTTCTTTGTAAAAAATCCTTGACACGACTCATTCTGGCCCGCTTCCCCGAGGACTTCCACAGGGAAATTCGCAAAGATCAATACGGTTTCCGTCAGGGTCACTCCTCCAACCTCCAACTGACTAAAGTTTTCTCAGACCTCACTGACACCCACAACCAGGGACTACTCACCACCGCAGTTTCCCTTAATGTCAACAAGGCCTTCGACCGCGTCTGGCATCAAGGGATTTTGTACAATTTGGCCCACGGTTCACTTCCACGCAGTATGTTCCGGCTCCTTCAGTCGTACCTGGCAGACAAAACTTTTTCTGTCACTGTGGAGCAGGCTGCGTCGTCCTCTCGGCCCATCACCGCGGGTGTGCCACAGGGATCTGTACTGGGCCCAGTGCTTTACTTGTGGTACAAAAATGACATTTCCAGGATGTCCTCGCCCTCTACGCTGACAACGCACTGTTCTACAGTAAGTCAGCCTCCATCCGCCAATCATGTGTCTACATGAGACGACAAATGGAACAACTGGACCCCTGGCTGAGGAAGTGGAAGGTAAGGATCAATACACAGAAGAGCGAGGCTATCTGCTTCACAAAACACCAACAATACCCAGCACAGCGTGAGAGGAGGATTCACCTGCAGGGGGACCAAGTCCATCAAATACTTGGGAGTCATCCTCAACAGGGCTCTTACGACTGGGCTTGGCGCCAAAGGGAGGATCCGCCTTGGAATGACCGCCCGTCAAGGACTGTCGGCCCTACTGAGACATCACTCTGGACTACCTTCCAACACGAAGCTGCTGCTCTAAAAAACTATAGTTCGCCCTATCGTGACATACACGGCTCCACTCTGGTATCCACACCCCTCCAAGACGACCAGGAAGGCACTAGAAGCCTTCTAGAACAGGACGCTCCGCCAACTGACGAACACACCGTGGTTCGTCAGGAACACGGTCGTCCTACAGTCTGCAGGACTACCCAGCCTGCATGAATACATCACAGACCAGGCGAGAGCCATGTATGCAGCGGCAGATGAATCACCGTGGGAACACATTCGTGAGTGGGCAAACAGGGAAGCCGTCCACCCGTGGAAAATCCCACAACTGAAAGTCATACTAGATGATCCACCCTAGAAGAAAGAACAGCAACAAAAACCAACTGACTCACCACTTCACTACTCAACCAACCAGACTCGAAAGCGACAGAAGTTTAAAAGTATAAAATTAAAAACTCACCACGACTTAACGCAACAATAGCTCCATTTGGGGCTAGACGTACACACGACCAGTAGCTATTCTGCTTGCTGCAGAGACGCTACCTCAGAAGAGACAAGAGTGTCCTACCTGCCTGCCTGCTGCAATGCATTTCTTATGTACATTTTCTCAACTTAATCGCTAGCCCTGATGTTATAGTGAAAAATCATTCCTTCATTGATACATAATTCAGGACACTTCCTTTTAAATAGATAAGTCTCGATAAACTTATTTGGTTATAAAAAGTCAAGTTCCTTAATCGAATTCATTTTCCTATTTCCAATACCATAGTAGAGTTTGCCTTTTGCTCCGATCAAGAAAATATATACCAACGGAAACCAACTTCGGCCATAAATCGTCTTCTTTCGGCTCTATTAATTTACTTTAGATCAAAAATTTTTCAAGTGATTGTTATAGTTTTCCTCTTTGTTCCGATGAAGAAAATATATAACTTGGTACTACTTAAATGTTACTCCGGTCAGAAAGAGCTGACTCCATCTGATTAGATTCACTTCCGGTCTAATATATTTATTTTATCTATAAAATATATACATATGTTGGTTTTCAAGACCTCATTGAGTCAAAAAGCAAATACTACCAGCACTTTAAATACAACTCTGGTCTAAGACATTTTAAGTGTTATAGTTAAATTTTTTTCCCAATGACAAAAGTATATCGTACAACTAAAACGTCTTAGCGGTCAATATAAGTCTGTTCCAGTCGTTTCAATTCACTTACGGTCTAATTTATTTACGGTCTACAATTTTATCATGCTGTTACACTAGCAAAGAAAATTATTACATATAATGATTTTGAAATCCAACTTATATTATCTAGTGCTGAATTGATTTTGATGTTTTTACTGATCAAGAAATATGTTTAAGGGCATATGCTTCTGGTATAAGGGGAAAAGTATGTTAACGTTTGAGTTTCTCTAACTGCAGTAAAATTGCCATACACAATGTAAGGGTAGCTAAACAGATTCGATTAACTTATGTGCAAACACTCACAGCGTTTTACTATAAAATACTTTTTAAAATCTAACCATATTTCAGTTGGATTACATGGTTTATTAATCGCTGGTGCAATTTAAATGTAGAATTAGATAATAGTCTTTGCAATATGCATTACACTGCTGATCAAGCACATTCAAATAGTTTAATTTTTTCTCAGATTAAAATGTAAATAAGCTTCTGCCTGTTCGATGAACTTTAGCTGGAAGGGTTAACAGCTGTTAAGTATCAGTTCACATTGTATTACGCCTCGCAGCGCAGTCTACTGCATCCATTGTAAAACAAACCAAAATCAACACACACACACACACACACACACACACACACACACACACACACACACACACGCACGCGCACGCACACACACGCACGCACGCACGCACACACACACACACACACATACATACATATATATATATATATATATATATATATATATATATATACATACATACATATATATATATATATATACATATATATAAAGATAAATAGGGTTTCTTTTTCATAAGTGTCACACATATTAATAAAAATTATTTAGCACACTGTCATACATCATTTGACAATATAACATAAAGAAAATTAATATTTCCACAGACTTGTGCAATCTACATAAGATTTAGCCTATATTTATCATCATTACTGCATGGTTCTTTGGACACTTTGGTTTTAGAGTCACATATATCATACGTACTGAACATAATAATAATACTTAATATATAAAACATAATAGGCGATCATAAACTATAACATACTGAAAACTTTGGACATTTTAATGGAAAATACTGAAAGAAATTATTGAAAAGCTTTTAAGACTAACGAATCAACTACAAACTACAATGTTCCTATCAATTAACAGCAGTAAATGGAGAAGCAAAATGTGGTCTTTGCAGAATTAAAACGGTTTAATTAACTAAAAATATAATTAAAATCGTAACATTTCAATAGCGCTATACAGTCGCCTAATACAACGCAGTACTAGCCTGCGGCAGGGATGACACAAGTAATTATTGTTTGTCAAGCGAATAAATAACTCTTACATAAACAGTTTACACTGATTACCATTTTATTATTTAATCATTTAAACAATCATATTCATGAAATTTATTTTTTCATAACTAAAGTACAGTGGTCACTGCTAGGTAGTATCACTGGAAAATTAACCAAAAAATCCTTAACAATAAGTATAACAATAAGTAACAAAAGGTCACGGTTATATGTAAAACACTAATAAATGTATATAATACAATTTACAGTATCGATATTGTTTTTTTCCCCCTTGGAGCGGCCTACTGCCACGCACTTAAGCCTCAAGGGCTTTTTGCGCACCCCGGAAACACACCATGAGGTTCACCAGTCTACAATTTCAGCAGTTCCACAAACCGCCGAAAACAACCTATCAAGTCCTCCTGGAAAAATTCACCACCCCTGTCCAAACTACCAAAGATGGCATACCGCTCTCTTGCTATTGCGGGGCAATCAAAGAGCAGGTTCTCAGCAGTCTCCTCCTGCTCATTACACCTTCTACAGAGCGGATCCTCCTGAAGGATGCCGACTCTGTGAAGATGCTTCCTCAGGTGACCATGCCCCGTAATGAGACCAATAACCTGAGAAGACATTGATCTGTTTAATGAGAGAAGGTCCGAAGCCACCCTGGAGGAAGGTGACTGTAATACCATTCTACTCATTCTCAAACCCGGATGCAACCTCCACCTTCTCTCATGCTCCGCGCGAATCCATTTCGAGACAACCCTAGAGGATTCACACCTTGGAACACCAAAAACGGTTGAGGGCCCGTCATAATTGTCGCTGACCCCTGGTTGGCCAGGGCATCAGCTCTTTCGTTCCCAAGAATCACCTCATGACCAGGAACCCAACAAACGGTTACATTGTTGATTCAGGCAACGGCCTGATAGCAATCCCAAACCAGTTTGGATTTGATCACGCAAGAGTCCAGCGCCATCAGCGCTGCCTGACTGTCCGTGAAATATTAATCGTCTTGCTCCAGACGAAGATTCTCACGAGCACGTTCCATAATAGCTGCGACCTCCGTATGAAAGACTGTCGGATACGGACCCATAGGGACCACCAGAAACCTACACGGTATCACTCCCAGAATTCCAGCGCCTGTACCGCTTTTTGTTTTAGACCTGTCTGTGAACCATTCGTGCTCCGCTGGTGGAAATCGATATTGTTACAGAAATAATGTAATATTATTTTTCTTGATCTTAGTAACTGCTTTGTATATTTTGAAATTGTAACATATATCAAAACAATGTTAATTTAATGTTTTAAAATTAATTGAGGACACCAAAAAATGAGGCATTAATACAACACTCGCTATCATAAAAAATTTAATTGCCATATTCTAGAATTGTATGAAGGAAACAATTTATTTGAATGACATTTTTTTCATCTCCCAAAAGAGAACTTAACTCAAACTTAAACTTTTTTTTTCGTTCAAAAGTGAACCATATTGGTTCGAAGAGTTGTGGAAAAAAATAAATTAAATTTTTGTTGTTTCGTAATTATATGTTATATATTAAACGTTTTGCATTATTGAGTTTATAAATGGAGTAAACCGGATATAGTGAACCTGATTGCAGTGGTATAACAAATGAAAATAGTAATTCTCTTTCAACTAAAGCCACTAATCTTGTGAGTGTGTTTTATTGTGAGTGTGAAATATGTTATTTTTATTTTTAAATTTCAATTAATTTAAATTAATAATGACATGTAATAAATAATAGTAATACCGTTTAATCATTTTATACACCAACTTATTAGGAAAACCCAATCACTTATTTCTTTTAAACAGAACAAATTTAAACAGTTTTGTAAGAAAACCGTGAACGTTTCTAAAGCTTATCACAGTTTTATCTTTGATTCACAAACTTCTTTTAAAATAAAAATAAAGACTTATTTACTATTATAAAGCTGTACCGTTATTACAGCACATATTTTGTAATTTATATGGAGCTAATACTTTATAAATTAAACAACTTTTCGGAAATACTTGGTTTATTCCGAAATTCAAGTTCACCCAAAAGTTTACAAAGTTTACAAACTTTTGATACAATTTTATTCAAAAATCACTCAATCAATCAAATCTAATTAAGAGTCTGATTAAAAGATATTAAAATTAAAATTAAACTAAAAATGTATACTTCTCCAAAAATGGTTTAAATTAACAAAACAAAATAAAAAGTTCTCTTCTCAAAATACTCAAAATTAATATAACACAAAACTTGATATTTACTTTATCACCAAAATTTAATTCACAAAACTTCAAAAATTTGAATTAAATTTTCAGACTCTGAAAGATGGGAAACTTTAGAAATTTTTAATACAGTATTATAAAATAAAAGATATTAACTATACGCTGGTACAGGACTTACTACTTTGAAGATTACGGAGGCAGATCGGATCTTAAAACGCACTAAAAATTTTAAATACTTCAAATTGACTTTACCCACGAAAAATAAATTACTCTAAATCCCAACTATTGGGTTAGAGAAAGAACTTCAGCTACTAACTCGACCGCTACACGTACTCCTCAATCGCCAAGACTAGACTGACCGCTCCTCCAGCGAGCCGGGAGGAACGCATCACCCGATACGTCACTGACCGATCAGCTGATTGCCGGTCCAACTGAACAAACAATGTCCCCGCACCGCGTCTAGTTAATAAGAGCCTACTTCCTACCGCGATTCAGCATAAAGAATTAGAACTATGGTACAAAGCCAAAGCCTCTATGTGCTTTCGTATTTAAAAATTTTATTTCTTTCAATTTACGAATGTGGACTTTAAATTTTCGTATTAAAAAACAAGAATAAAATGTTGAATATATACATAGCATACCTCCTTTCTTTGAAGTTGGTTAAATTTATATGATATATCAAATTACTAAAACGAATCTCAGTGTATTATAATATAATTCTTTTTCTCTATATTTATATAAGCTAATAATATAATACCTATCCGTATATGTATATGTGTAAATCACAAACGTTTTTTCTTAAAAAAAACCAAATACTTAATGAAGTGAAAAATATTAATGAGACAGTAATAAAATCCTGATATCGTTCACTTAACGCAGTTTGACAGTCAAAGACCCATTACTGGCGGAAGCTTTCATGACAAGAGAATGTAATTAAGTAAGGTTTCAGATTTTCACACCGCCCCTCTCCAGTGCTTTATGTCATGCTGGAACAGTAGCGTTGCCAAAGCAGTGTAATATTATCAATACCTATTTTGTGAAGGAATACTATCATGCTTTGCTTTTATTACATATTTCTTTGCAACCCGTTAATATTTTTATTACTTTTGTCTTTAATACTTTTGTACATTCGTCACGGTTTACAACAGAGTACAACATGTGGTGTTTTTTTTTAGAATTTTTGTATGGTTTTTCTTGTGATATGTTGTAATTTATAGGCCTAGGTCAATAAAGGATAATGTGCTGTGCATTGAATGTGCTTGGGAGCTACAATATTAGCGATATATCATGATTATAGTTTATTATATTGGAGTATAGCTTGTTATAGCTATTTTAAGGCTTTAATTTCAATAATGTCACAAAATGATATTGATAGGTGTTCTCACATTGGAGAACTGTTTGATCCGTCAGACTAAAAAAAACATCAGTGAAACCTAAGTTTCTTTTTATGCTTACTGTAAACGTAAACCAAGCCAATATTTCAGAAAAAGCTCAAAACTATTATTTAAATTTAATGTGATCATTGAAATATTTGAATATAAAATGGAAGAATCACTTGACTTTTCGAGACTACTAGCTCTCACCACAACTTTACAACTATGAACTTACGAGCCTATAATTGTAGGACACCAGGTAATGATTATTAATTTATATTTTACTTTATACATTTTTCTTCAAAATTTTAGTATGTTATAGAAATTTTTGAAAAAGTTGAAAAATTGATATAAATTAACCCATATATTATGAGGAATCTTCATCAGGTATTGTATCAAAATACATTTCATTTGTAAGGAGGCATGGATTTGTAAGAATTTGTGTAAATTAACAAAATACTCTAATTTGACTTGCTATGACATGCATTAAAAACATACTAGTATTAAAAATCATACTTTCTAATTTGCAATACATTTAAATAGAAATACTGCAATACACATAGAATAATCCTCAGGGGTAGTCGGCTTTCGACTACACGGGAGGCCTTCCCTTTCTTCTGGGAGGCTGGCGACCCCGGGGTTACCTGAGCCTAGCTGTGAGACTCTCCTCACAGTCCTTCTAGAGATAAGGTCTTTATTCTCTCTTTCGGATCTTAGCTCGACATCTTTTATCTTTTCTGGGCAAATCTCGCCCACCTCTTCTTTTCTTCGACCCCACGTGGGTGTCATTTCCTCCTTCTTTTCGACCGGCGCATACCGGAGAACCCGGGGAGTTTCCCTGAATTGTCGCAGGGACTGATGTGTGCTTTGCACTGCCGATGGTGTTTTCTCTGGTATGACGCCAGGAGCCAGCCCCTTCGGGCCCTAGTCAGGAAGTGCGCCATGGATGCAGAGGTCGGACTCTGCATTGCTACGGTCGGCCCCCGGCACGTCTGGTTTCCGGTGCTGGGAGTACGGAGGTCGGGCCCCAGGGAACTGGGGTAGAGGCTCAGTCCTCGAGGGTACACCCGTTCCCGATTTTTCCGGGCCGCCCTTGTCGCACGATGCGCTGGTAAACTTAAAGTATGGAATCGCAAAAACCCATCGACAACGATATAGAGAAGTTGAGGAAGGAATTCCCCCCTCTCCCTTCGTCTACTGCAGACCCGTTTGCTAAGAGTAGTCGTTTATTGAGGTCCCCTCCTTCGCGACCACATAGCGAGACTCCGCCTTCGGCATCTCTGCAGGCCATGGCTTCCTGTGCCTCACAAGAGACGGGTACACCGGTTGTCTCTGATGAGTTTCAGTCTGAGGAGACACCAGTCAGAAGTCAGGAAATATCTTTTCCCTTGGTTTCCCCCGATGGGAAGAACATGGAGTATGCGGCGGACACCATCTTCACAGAGGTAAAGAGGATGAAAGACGTTCTTCTCGACATGCGAGCAGCTACTTCAAGACAGAAGAGCCTAAGCACGGCAGTCAGGAACGGCATGATCTCTCTGGAGTCGTCTCTAGATCTGATCGATACATTTTGGCAGGGCTGGAAGATATCGATGGATAGACTGCAGAGAGAAAGCCACGAAAAAGAGACTCAGGCCCCATCACCATCTATGGTGGCAGCAGCCTCTACCACGGCTGGGAAACGAACGGCCGGAAGGCCCCCTGAACATCCAAGGGAGGAAAAGCGGCAGAGAGACGCCGGAGAGCCTGCTTCTGTCGACGCGACAGAAGAGAGCGATTTTCGCCATCTAGTCTCAAAAAAGAAAAAAAGAAAAGCGAAGGCCGTAGATAAGAGCGGGAAGAGGCAAGACCTACCTCCACCTCCTCCCCCACAAGTAAAGCATCCGGAGAAACTCCCGCGTTCCAGGCCTGGGAGGCAGGTGGTGATTGTCAAGCCTAAAGCTGGCAAGTCATACGCCGAGATTCTTGGTGCAATGAGGGCTGGAGTTACTCCCGAAGAGTCGGGCACTGTGGTACGCCACATAAGGAAGACTGTCACTGGAGGAATATTTCTGGAAATCGCAAAATGCGACGACAGAAGGAAACTCCAGGAGGCGATACAGAAGGCGGTGGGCGACAGGGGCGATGTTCGCTCCATTGTTCCTAAGGCAAGGCTAGAGATCCTAGATCTGGACGCCTTGACCACCGAAGCCGACATCTCGGACGCCCTAAGCAGGGAGTTTCCTGTCCTTGGTGGCGAAATTAGGGTTACCCTCTTCAAGCCTAACCGGCAAGAACAGAGGAAGGCCGTGGTTGAGCTTCTCGAGAGTGACTCCTTGACAGTACTCTCCGAAAGGGGAAGATCAAGGTCGGGTGGGTCGTCTGCCGGATTCGGGGTCGTGTGGAGGTGGACAAATGCTTCCGCTGTCTCGGCTACGGTCACACCAGGAGGAACTGTTCGAGCAGCTAGATCGTAGTATCGAGGCTGGTGTTCCGGGGTTTCCCGAGTCCACTGAAACAGCTGAGGTTGAGGCTTATATCGACTCTTCCATGAAACTGATAGAACACGCTTGCAATTCGTCAATGCCTCGGAAACGACCTTACCGGGGCCGTCGCCAAGCCTTCTGGTGGACGGACGAAATCGGCGAGCTCAGAAGAACTGCACTAATGTGCAGACGTAGAGCGCAGCGAGCTCGAAACCGGCCTGAAGCCGTTCCCATTTTTACGGAGCTGGAGCTTGTAGCGGCGGTGTCTACCATGCGCAACAAGAAGGCTCCAGGACCTGAAGGATTCCAGCATTCCAGCTGAGGTTTTGAAGATTGTGGTGGCGAGTTATCCACTCTTGCTGCTGAATATGCATAATGCATGTTTGGTAGCGGGTGTGTTCCCGTCGCGCTGGAAGGTTGCTAGGTTGGCGCTGATCAGCAAAGGCAAAGGTGATCCGAACTCCCCGTCGGCATACAGGCCACTTTGTATACTTGACACCGCGGGGAAGCTCTATGAAAGGTTGCTGAAACCCAGGTTGCAGTCGTCCATCGAAGCCGCCGGAGATCTCTCTCCCCGGCAGCACGGCTTTCGAAAGCGACACTCAACTCTGAACGCCATTACAGAGGTGATCAGTGCCGTCCAGCAAGCCGAAACAGCTTGTCACCAGGCTCGGCCGATTGTGCTGTTGGTTACCCTTGACGTAAAGAACGCGTTTAACTCTGCTCGGTGGGAGGACATGCTAGAGGCGTTGCAGCGGGACTTCAGCGTGCCCGACTATCTCCTGGTCATTGTGCAGGACTACCTGAAGAACCGTCGGCTGTTGTATGAAACCAAAGTCGGAAGGAGAACAAAAGAGGTCACTGCCGGTGCGGCTCAAGGGTCTATTCTCGGCCCAGACCTATGGAATGTTTCATACGATGGTTTGCTTCGCCTTGAGATGCCCAACGACGTCTACCTCGTGGGTTATGCTGATGACGTGGCTGCAGTCATCACGGCGAGGACTCCGGACTTGGCACAGTTACGCCTTAACCAGGTAATGATTCGGGTCAATGCCTGGATGACGAGCCATGGACTTGAGCTGGCGGTCGCCAAGACCGAAATCGTTATGCTCACTCGACGGAGAATCCCCACTCTGATCTCTATGAATGTGGGGGGTGTCGAGGTTCGGACAAGGACTGCGGCGAAGTATCTGGGTGTGTTACTCGACTGCCGTCTTCGGTATTGGGAGCACATTCAGGCGGTATGTGATATAGCCTCTAGGGTGGTTATGTCTCTCGGCAGGCTGATGGCTAACGTAGGAAGCCCTAGGTCAAGTAAGAGACGCCTCCTCATGTCTACTGTAAACTCAACCCTTCTGTATGGCGCAGAGGTTTGGGCGGATGTCATGAGGATAAGGCGATACATTCAAAAGCTGTTATCGGTACAGAGAAGAGCGGCACTTAGGGTCGCCTGCGCCTATCGTACCGTCTCCGGTTCGGCCGTGGCGGTCGTGGCTGGGGTGATTCCTATTGACTTGCTGGCCATCGAGAGACAGACCGTCTTCCGGGAGGCTGCCGAGCGTGGTAGAGAGGATGCCTTGGCTGCTGCCAGGGTGGAGACTCTGCAGGTTTGGCAGCGGAGGTGGACGGAAGTATCGGACGGTCGCTGGACCTTCCGTCTCATTCGAGAGCTTCAATCCTGGATAGATCGTGGCCACGGGGACATAGATTTCTACCTTTGTCAGTTCCTGACGGGGCACGGTTACTTTAGGAAGTACCTCTACAGGTCGCCTCGGTGTGCTTACTGCCCGGAGGAAGATGATGATGTTCATCACACCTTCTTCGCTTGCGGGCGCTTCACCGAGGCCAGGCGAACGCTCGCCACCAAAGTTGGCGATGTTACGGCAGAGACCATTGTGGAGATGATGCTGCAGAGTGAGGACGCCTGGAATGCAGTCACCACTCATGTGTACATGCGATCCTTCATCAGAAGCGTGAAGACGGATGCCTGGCTGACCCCTAGCTTCCGAAACAATTAGTTTTGTCCTGGTTGGGACATAAGACACACGGACCAGGCAAGATGTCATCCGAAAGGGTTCCGGCCTGGGCCCTCCGTGGCCCGTAGGGGGTTTAGTGGGTAGTCCGCAAGGGAGTCCCACACTCCGTGCGCAAATGCATTCCCCCTACGTTAAAAAAAATACACATAGAATAAATCGAAAAAATGGAATTGCTCAAGTGGAATAAATTTAAAATTACATCGTCAACAAAGTTTATATTAGAAACTCAAGTTATGTGTAAACAGTTTTAGTAATATATCCCATTGATTTCTTTAATGCATGTGATGTTGTTTCTGTTCCTATAGCCGAATTTAAAATTTTATTTTCTAAAGAAATCAAAATATGGAACTATGCATTATCTTCTTATTCCTTCATAAAAATATTAATGTGATATGGATTACTATAAAAAAACTACAGATGTTACAAAAACATAGGTAGGTAAGAAATCTATTAAATAATAATAAATGATTGGAATAAATAAATAAAAATATATTTATTTTATTTTCCTGATTCAAAATATGTGTTTCTTACAAAACACCTATAGCATTATCTATTTAATAAAAATATTATTATGAAAATTAATATAGGTATTATTGGAATAATAAGTTGTCTGCACACTTTGTATTCAATTCATGTATCAAAGTAGTGTAATATAAGATTAATTCTTGTATTATAAATATACATAATTGACTCAGTGAATGTGCCTTGTAGCGGCGGCCGTCATTAGATCCTTTGAGATGTAACGAGTTCTTTTTAAGGATTCATGCTGCTAGTCTCTACACTGAGGCGAAGACTCTGTCTGAAAATCCTTCTTTATTTTCCATCCAACGGTTATAAGACTTTTATAAGACCTATCACCTTTTAATAAGTTCTATTCTGAAAATTATCTCGACAGTTTAAACTCATCAACAGGAGTTTAAATATCTGTCAAAGCTAACAAGGCGACAAGGTCTGTAAGCCACCTTGCTAACTTTGTTAACTTCTATCCTGCCTTATCATTCATAAAGCAGTTGTCAGACTGAGTATTACTTAGGTTGCTAAGGTTTCGTGCTATTTACTATTCTTTCCGTTGCTACCCAAAGAATTTAAATAAAATATGAGTATTTATTTCTGAAATAGTTTCTATTTTACCCGTTTGTAAACTATGATAACTATGAAATCATTAAACGTAACATAATAAAAAAAACGTAGCTGCAATTCTCACTAATGTAAAGGATGAAGCTGTAGTATCCATGTAGTATGTAGTGGCCCTGAAAAGTAACTATAGCACTCTACCTTTTTTGTATCCAGCTAATTCTTGCCCTCAGAGAACATTCTCAATGTTGTCAAACTTTCAAAGATGCCCATAAATTGGGTAAGTGATTTACACTTTTAAACATAGATCGTGTGATACATAGCTTTAAATGTCCAAATATATTAATTATACATGCGGAATTATAGGTAATTGCCTTAAAGAATATTTGAAGTTGTTTACAAGACGTTTAAAAAGGTTTACAAATCATTGTTTAATCATTAATGAGCTGAGCTTTATCTAAGCCTATCAATGGGATGGAAAAATAAATTTTTTTCTGTCTGTCTATCTATCTGGCCGTCCGAACGATATCACAAATCCAGCTGAATTAGAGACTTGAATGTTTGCACGAACGTTCATTTATATATGAGGAAGCCTGGGACTGATGATGGTGCATATTTCTCTATTGGATTTATCTGAGCGTTAGCGAATATACTACATTGTCCTTGTGGCTATCAATGATGGAAACGAGAAAAGATAGATAAATGAATGAATAAATAAACTATGTACAATCATATGATGTTTTAACAAGTGACAGTTTATTCATAGAGTAAACACAATATATAATACTATGTGGTCAATGTTAAGTCTCTTACGTTCTAGTACTCTCGTTACCTTACCGGAACTTTTATTTGAACACAGCTATAAACCTAACATATTGCAAAAAAATGTGAATGTAAGATGTAGAAAGTGATCCCGAGATGTATTTAGTTGCATAATTTGAATTTGGTATAAACGTTTTTTTCTCATAGACATAATAGTCATTGATGCCTATCCCAAAGTAGGAAAACACAATTTATCTTTTTTTCCGCCGGGGAGATGTAAACATTTACTTGCCTTTACGATTTCCATGTCTTTATATCAGTCAGTAGAACATGAATAAAATTAAAATCAGCTTTATAATATGTGAAATTTTGGAAAGAAAAAGAACCTCAATGAAGCCTATAATACGAACACTTAGTGTGGCGCGTTACTTTTACGATTGCCTTGCTGCTTTTACTTTGCTTTTGGTATGTGGTTTGTACCAATATTTTAACCCAAATTATATTTGACTAAAAAATTATTAGGTTTTTACATTAGATACTGTTTGTAGATAGGTAAGAATATGATTTTCAGAGACTACCAAATTGAAATATTATACTGAAGTAAAGATGGCTCCAAGATCTGAATATGGGATACTGAAGCTGTGTGAGCGCTTATTGCATAACCCATTGTATTTTATCACATTTATAAACTTCCTTTTAGATTTATAATGAAATACAATAATAAAAAATAAAATGTTATTCAGAATACTATACTTGAAATATTTAGTAATCAGTGAACTTTAAAAATAAAATTTTACATTGATTAATAATACCGGAACTCAAATTTACACATCTCAAGAATTGAACTTATACCTCTTTTTCTCAAAATATATTCCTTATTTTGTAAACAATCTTAGATTGTTTAACTGTTAAAAATTAATATAATCGGGTGAAGGAAAATTAAATAATGGACGGTTCATCTACATTATTAAATTAAAATATAAAGTGGTAATCAACGAATACAGTGCCTTAAATACAGTAAAAAATATGTATTATTGACATTAAATTTCAGAGTACAAGAGTTGAACATTATTTTCCCAAATCAAATCTAAAATGTTGCATTAGTGTTACGTTGTGTTACCTATAAATTTTGTCCAATATTCTACGTACAGACGACTAAACACCGTGCTTAGTCACGGTGGCGCGGTTGGTAGTTGATATATTGCTAGCTGTAAAAAGGAATAGACCTTATTTTGATATTGGAAGTTAATCCTCCTGTCAGATGAAACGGTAAAGCCCAGTGTCCTTCCCATTGTTATGAGAGTACTATTAAGGTACAAATAAAATTTTAATACACATATAATTAGTATTAGTTCCCTGACGTATTAAAATTTATCCTCACTTCTGAAATGTTTTTTTTTGACGTGACAACGGTCTTTAAATTTAAGGATTGCGGCTCGGGAGTCACTCATGAAAATAGTGTAACGCCCGGGTTTAACGTTACGATGCCCGTCCAGTGGGTCCGCTCGCACGGGATCCGCACGGGCTTTATAAAGCAGATACTGTGGGTCCGCCGCACGTGGGTTAAAGCAGATAACCATATGTTTATTCGTGAAAATGGGGAGTGCTAAGATTCGTCATTTACAACCAACTATAACAATAAAGTGTAAATTAATTGTACACTGATATGTTCATTATCGTTAAAAACTTTGAATTGGATTGATTAATTGTTAGATTTGACACAAAAGTTGAGAAACTGAGTTTATAGGTTATGGTCATTACTATTGAACAAAATGTTGATTAGATGTTAAGTAAATTATTAGTTTTAAAATCATTCTGCAATCAATCGTAATTCAGTCGATTGAGGATAGAAAACAGCGCGTATTGCTAGTCAAACATTTTAAAAATAACAAATTATAACCTCTAACCTGTATAACAGTTGCGACCAAAACAACACGAAACTAAACCGACGCAATCACCACGCGCGGAGTTAGAATTTAACTTTTGCTTCTAGGCAGAGAGATCTTCAAATTCCAAAGTTTTAGTAAAATGTTTTAATTCTACTTTACCATTTACCAATAACAAATTTTAATTAATTTCAAATTAATGTTACAATGTTTTAGTTAAGAACAAAATATATTTTACTATAGTTAAAATTCTGTGCAATTTCTTAAATTTTCCATTTCACAATTCCTTGTTCCTATTGTGCAATTTTAAATCAATATTCTTGATCCAATAAATATTCTACCGAGAAAAATACGTTGTCACGTAAAAAATCTCGGCCCGTAAAACCAGACTTTAACAGGCAAACCATAATTTTTTTTTTCGTTTTGGTGATTACTATATATAAACTTTCATAACAATAACACTTGTTAAAATTGATTATATATTTGTTTGTATATATACTTTAGGCTAATAGGAATATAATTATTATTAAGCCATAAAGGTTTATTGTATTTCGAAACTGAAACTTTGAGTTGAGAGTTTAAATTTAATAGAAATGTGTTTGTTTTAAATATATTTTACCTAATAAAAACTACCTAGATAGAAGGTTCATACCATAAACAAAGTCCATAATGATCAATAACAGTTTGAATCGCTTATTGGAATGTAATATTGATTCGCAAATTCTTAAACGCTATATTTTGGAGAAACTTTATATGAACATACTCCAAGCGAATGGTATTAAGGTTAGGTGTTCGTAGTACGGGTGAAGACCAAGAGGGGGTAGAACCCCTGGATGCAAAAACCATTATGTACCTAAACTAACAGCTATAGGAAAAGTGTGTTCTGATAGATTAATTACTAAAAGTCCAATGGATGGCCATTATACGTGATAAATAATTACATCTTCATCCGGATTCAGTGCGCGTCCTTTCAAGAATGGGGTTAAATTTAGTTGTATGAAAAATTCATCTAGGTTTTGATAGGATATTTTCTAAAATTTTGACATGAAGCTTTTTGTAGAACAAGTAAAAAACCAACGAATACCTCATAACCAGCTTTCGAAGTTAAAATGGTGGAGACGCCATACAAAAAAAACGGTTTATTGGACTAACTTCAGCAGTTGACCTTACGGTAAGATGCATCAAAGAAAATTGCAACGGAGGATTACCCTATAAAAATCAATAATAACCAAACGAATGTGTCAGCGTCTTTTTGAGACCAAGAGGGGGCACATGCCTGCATAAAATTAATATGTTTTATTTCAAATGTGAAGTAATAACGAGGGTTAGCTCATATCTAACTTTGGAGCCCACAGTCCATTATTTGGTTGTAAGGAATGGTTCTTATTTGGTGTTATTGGAATGGTGTTTCTCCCCATACCAAAACATTTTGCTACGCAAAATGACTGTAAACCGTCTGTGGCAGTGTTACTTTAACTATTATTGGGCAGTTTAAATAGTCATTATGAAACATGTCACATGGGTTATCGGTACTCGTGTAAGATACATATCTGGAGCTATAAAACCAAATTAATTTTGACGGAAGATTATTCTTGTAGTTAGATATGATTTTCAAACCTAGAGGCCTGCTAATTTTAAATGTCCAGAAGAAAACTGGTAGAGTGGACCAGGGTCCTGCTAGCGCCTCACACCCTACTAGAAACCGGGGGCTTGCTAGAGGCCGGGCACATTATCAGAGGTTCGGTGCCCCCACTACAAACCGCGAAGAGGCTGGGACCTATCCAAATGGGCTGGCCATGTATCTAGAGGTCAGCCCCTTCAAGAGGCAAAGGGAGTTACCCAAACGAAGGGAAGCTGTGCCGTTTGCCGGGGGCTATTGAATATGTCAGAGGCCCGGGCCTTCTAAGGGCTGATAGGTCCCAGAGGCCTAGTATGCTGCAAGCTTCCCAAAGTCTTCCTAGGAGTTTCAGGATGTTTGCAGAGGCTATTTTATACTAAAATACAGGGGAGCAGTACAGAGGTGCGGTCTTCCTAAGAACGGGACCTTAAATTTGCTGGGAGCTCTGAATGGTTTCCCCCAAAATCAGGAACCTGTCAGGGGCCTTAAAAGCTCATCAGAATACTGGAGGATAGAATTGTTTGGAGATTATTTAATTTATAACTTTCTTGGCAATTAGGTGAATGATACGATAGGTGGTATTTAGTGACCGTAAAGTTTCCAAACACGTATCTAGCTTTTCAATAACCAAGCAACTGAAAGCTACAACAAATATTTGATGGCGAGGTCGGCGCGGGTGAGGAGCCAAAGTGGTCCTTGTTTTAATATCAGGTGATGGAAGAAAATGTTATCCCTAATCCTAAGAAACTTTCAGCCACTAGGAACTCCTGCTTACTGTAGTAGCCATCCTCTTGGCAGAAATTTAAACTATAAGGGCAACTTAGACCTCTACTAGTTCCCAACTTTTGGAGGTTCTCAGTGTTATAAACCGCAACCTAACCACCTTAAGCAGGTTCCGAGGGTTTTTTTTAGCTGTTTGGTCTCGGACCAGGTTGGGGCAGGCTTTTATAATCATCCACCTCTAGTCAATGGGTCATCTAGCAGCTCTCTCTATAATCTGAGGCACTATATTTATAGAACCTAATACGGCTCCTGTAGTCGGGTCCGGCCTTTTGCAGTCTGGTGCCTCCTCGATAGGTCCCTTGTCTTCAAGGCCGATCCTGGCCCACCAGTAACGAGATTGTGGCTGTTCCTTAGCCTTTGAGATCCCACGGCTTGTAACAACTCTTGTTAGCTCCCGGTCTCGGCGTGGTTTTTTAACCCTCTACAACCTACTGGGAATTCTGAGAAGCTCCCGGCTAGAGAGGCATGTCCAGGTCCACAGCCGGTTCTGGTCTCCGGCAATCTCCAGCCTATTGCAGTTCTTGGCTTTTGGACTCCACACAATCTAGGGCAGGTCCCAGTGTTTACGACTTCATGGCATCTGGCAAATCATACGTTTCCCAACTAACAGCATCTATGAATTGTTAAAGTTTACATCACGATCCTTGGCAGTCCAATGCCGATTTGTGTAATTCGAACATTGAACTTTAACTTCTCATTCACTTGTAGAGCGCCCCTACTTAATTGTATACATATGCGTTAGAAATTGGGTCGTAATGTCTAATGCTAAATACATGCATGGATACTGTTTTAAATGTATACACTGGAATAGATAAATAGAAACTTACGTGATATACAAAGGGGAATTTAGAAATAAAACAAATTTTATCCCAAGTTTAAATAGTTTATTAAAAATAACAAAAAATTTAATGGCTTCACTTTTCACGCATTCTGCCAATATATTATTTATGTCATAAAACTAATAATATATAGTTCCTTCGAAATTATTATTCTAGAATAAGCAACACAAAATATAATACATATAAAACTCTACTTGTTAAAAACGGTTCGCTTTTTTAAACCTTATTAATGGACATAGATATATAGCCAAGACATTATATAGTTCCTCGTACTTGATCTGTGTTAGATTGTTCATTGAACTATTTCTAATTACATGTTATTTATTCCCGGGGGATATGGTATATAGGTTTAAGACATTTATTGCAAACAGTAAATGTTAAGTGGGGTCAGCACTATCCTCAGTCTGTATCAGAGCAAAGTGGTCAGTGGATAAGCTCTTCTGCCAAAATCACAACGTTATATAGTGTCTGACATTGTGTACTATATGACCACAAAGACGAACCGTGCAATCCTTACAAGGATACAGTCATATAACCTCACCACTTACCTAATGCAAACAATATATATCTATCAATAAACTTGTTTCTAAATTCTCTCTTGATAATTATTAAATACTACAAAATACCTAAAACTAGAATGGGTATTCAACAATTTAAATTGATTTACAAGACCTTTAAATTTAAAAAATTCTAAATTTTTATTCTCTCTATAGGGAAACATATACATTATATTGAGTGACATAGGATCAATTTCAATAGTAACATCAGGTCTATGCTTGACAGCTAGCAATATATCAACACCAGCGCGTACCGTGACTATTCAAGCAAACACCTCGGTTTCTGTTTGTCGTGTACGTAGAATATTGACTAAATTTATAGTGCAAACGCATAAAACGTAAAATAATAGATAATTTATGAAAATATGATTCATATTATATATTCCAGAAATAATTGAGTGACTGTGTATGGGTGTCGGTTACTCAATTACATAAACGTGATGATTAAAATCCACTGTAGATGCGATATAATAAATATTGTTCATAACATATTATATGTGCATATATTTTTAATAGGTTTCAATATAACGTAATATGGATGTTAAGAAAAGGGTACCGAAATTATTTTTACACACGAACGTAATATGCAGACTGTAGATCTTTTTAGTTATGTTTGTCACCAACCTAGCAAACTTTCTTGTTAGTAGCTCTACATTAAACTAATATTTTAAATTAAAAATACAGTAGTATTATATAAAATGATACAGAGAACGTGAGTACGAACATTCAGTAAAAATGTATTGGAGTCTCATTACACAACCATCGGAAATGCGCGGTGATACAGGGTTCGCTAGTCTGTTATAGTATCATCGTAATTTTATAGCTCGCACTGCGAACATTGATTCGTGAGCTACTACTGTATGTTATTTGTAATTTTGTCCTTAACTATGTTTGTGACAAACTTAAGTAGTCTTACTAAATGAACATGTTTTGTGTAATTCCTGAAAGCACAGAAGGAATGTCAATATTCGTCTCAAGTGGATGTTTTGTAAGAATGTATGAAGCTCTTCTTTTTTGGTATGATAAGAACAAGAATTTGAAAATTTTTAGAGCGAGAATGTTTAATTTCCTAATTGTACATTAAGAATTGTGAGTGTAAAACTACAATACAGAGATAAGAATAAATATGGTTAAACAATATAATGAGAGGATTAAAAAGTCTACATTAAACATTTTATATAATATTGCTTTAGTAAGAAGAGGGAAGGCAGACCATTGTAACATTTTTTGTGAGTTGGTTTAGGGTAGTGAGACATAAATCGTGTCCTTTATTCAACTCTTTACAAAGATTTAAGTAATTTACATTCATAATAATTCTCCTTGTGGAGATTCAAGAGATTGCTTTATATTTAATGCAGTAAGAAAACCCCGTGTTTTTAAGAAATACGTTTTTATTTAAAGAAAAATATTTTATTAGTTTACATTAATGTACTATTAAAACTAGATGTGAAATATATGTTATTGATTTCAGTGTTATAGGTGTCATATGGTGTTAAATTAATTATTAATTATATTAAAAAATACGACAAATTTTGGTTATACAACTGATTAGTTTTATAAATACCTAAGCTTTAATTTGATATGATACTTTTATAATAAACGTATATAAATATATATATATATATATAAATATAATATATATATATATATATATATATATATATATATATACATTTATTATTATATTTGTAATATTGTATTCATATCGGATATCCATTAAAATGTATCTTATTTCTTATATCCTTCTAATTTGGATATATTTGTTTGTTCGAATCTTAATCACTTTCGAGCCTGATTACGTACTGTTAACTCAATTACATTGTGTTACTTGGGTAAGGATGTGTAAAAATTTTCTGGAGCTTTCTATTTAGGTAACGTTTAAGGTGATTGTTTGATATTTAATTGTTATGATATTAGTAGTATTGTGTTATTGCCCGGTTTCCCCTTACAGTCTTGATATATTTATTCAAAATTCCAACTGATAAATAATAGTTTTAATCTTAACATTCCCAACAAAGGTTTTGGTGTTTTCTCAGGCTGAGAAAGATGCAGAGTATTTGGAATGTACGTGATCAAACTTAGTGGTGAGAGTTTAACACGTATCACAGTAATCTGTCTCACACTTTGTTTAATAAGATTCAGGGTAAATAAAAAATTATGTATGTGTGTATTTGTGTTTGTGCGTGTCGTATAGCTTTCTATAGTGTAGGCCTCCCTACTTTTAGATTATTTATTAGTATACAATAATTCCTCTTAAACTCACAGTTAAGTTAAATTGCTTATTATCATTAAGTAATTAGTAATTATTTATTAGCAACCAAGTCTCAGATATGCCTACAGAGTAATTCTAGGGTAGCAATCCGTCCACCTACCTGCCCATTCGTAATGAGTGTAAAATTATGATGAGTCATCATTCCTTGAGACATCCGAAATGGGGGCATATAATATGTGGAGAAACAAAAGTGTATAAACTTCAAAAAGCCATAAAATATTTTGAATGTTGAAAATTAAAAAAGGTATTTATGAATATTCGTCACACAATAAAAAATAAAAACCTCTCTTATACTAATTGTTGTAAAATATTGCAGTTGTTTATTATTGTTCAAATACTTTAAATTTATATCATATAGAATCTATTTTAGTATGAGAATAACGTATAACTAATTTTATGCAAAAGATGGTTTAAGCCTGTTATTCGTAAATGTTAACCCATATATTCACTTTATCAGAAAATATGTTGATAAAATGAAGCAAACTAAATCAAATTTAGTTTTTTAAGTCATATTATTTTTTTGTCATGTTATGTTACCTGGCGTAGAAGTCATACATGTTTAATGTCCCATAAGGGGAAATCACCATCAGGAGACATACTGCTATCTGAATATATTGGAAAACACTTACCTTTGTTATATCTTGTGGAAGACATGATGTTCCGACTACTAGTTTTACGGCATGGGTATTGGGAAAGGCATGTCTGGAAAGTACTTAATATAGTACCAAGAATTTTGAAAAATCTAAATTTTAATATTCCTTAACTATAGGTTTTTTTTTGCCAACTAACTTAACTTTTATCATAAGGTATAAATAAATATAAATTTAGGCTGATTTTGCAGGTTTGTAGATATAATAGAATTTACCTTCAATAGCTATTGTATATACAATTAACAAATAGTACTTAGAAGGAATTATAATTATTTATATACATTTTACTCATCGTTAAGTATTTACATTTTTATAGGCTTTTCTACGTGTCGTTCCTTTCTTTATATAGAAAATATTCGTTTCAAACGTAGTTATCGCGATCCAGACCTCATTACATTTCTTGAAACCATAACAAGATGTAGTTTATTTCGTGTTTTTATGTTGTTATCTATAAAGCAAATTTAAAGTTCATAGTAAAATGTGCTGTACTAAAGCAAAATAATACGAGAATAAATAAGATAGCAAAAACGGATAGCCATTTTGAATGATAGATATAGGAAATACTTGAATATTTATGTTAAATATTTATGTTAAAGCTACCTAGCTAGACTCAATTTTAAGTTTATCTGAAGTCAGCTTCTTTCAAACCAATTTGTGATCGCCCTTAAACTATTGTTATATGGATATTTGTTTAAGTTGTACATTGATTCTATGTAAAAAATCATGCAAAATGCTGTAGTGAAGTTTAAAAGATACATAATATAGAAACAAACTACAGCTTCCATTGGTAATTAATAATATTTAAAAACCCAACACGTAAAAATCTTACTATAAAATTTTTGAGATGCTTATGAATTTATGAAGGACATAACCATATGTTTAGGAACATCTGCTAACTGATCTCATTTGGAAATGTAAAGTTTGTATGATTTCTCCATAACTATGCCTTAATGTCCCACACACACACACACACACACACACACACACACACACACACACACACACACACACACACACACACACACACACACACACACACACACACACACACACACACACACACACACACACACACACACACACACACACACACACACACACACACACGCGAGTCCCAGTGGAGCAAGTACTATATATATAATTATAATATTAATATTTATTAATATACACATAAAGTTAAGAGAAATTCGAATATAATTTATATAACGGTTTCGTTATATTTTTTTTTAATTAGAAAATTTTACTGTAGAAATTTTTGACTGTAAAAACTATTTATTGCTCTTAAAAAATATTTAAGCTGAGTGAAATTAAACATAGCTTAAAGGTGATATTTTCTTAAACTTTCTATGCCTGTCCACAATCTTCTCCATTCCGGGGACATTTCACAACTAAAATCGTGTTTTATACTGCCAATAACTCGAGTAAAGGGAAAATTAATTTCTAACATCAACTGGGGAAGATTGGTCTTACTTTATAAATAAACTTAACAAGTCTTAAATATTGATTAGCTTAATTAGGTACTGTTTTCATGCTTAATGTTGTACTTTATTACCATATGAATATATATATTTTCGTGGTTAGGAAAATGTATTCTAGAATGTATACGTAAAATACAGATATAAACTACGTACGCTACCTAAACGTAAAACAAGGAACTGTTTTGCATGCCTAGAGTAGGGAACAACAGTGTTAGCTTTAATTATGCCCGAGGCCTAATGTTGACACAGGCGGACTGTTCCACCTGCAGTACTTGAATGTATTGCGTTTAGTTTCTTGCTATACAATTCTGCACGGAAAAGAGGAATAAAATGTTGCCTAACCATTGGGAAAATTACTTTTAACATATTCGTGTTGGTGATCCATCAGATAAAAAGAATTTATAAAACATGGCGATTAGCATGGAATTTTATTCTGGCCACCACACCCATGAGCATATATAAACTAACACAAGCAACACCTATGAGTTTCATAATGCGAATGCTTGTTAAGTCTTGGGAATTTTAAAGGTGGTACACTGTGAAGCAATCTGGTTAGAGTCTTTCTTAAGCTCACTCTCAAACCAAACATAGATTTAATACTGTGAGCTTTTTGAGCGGAAAATGACAGGACTATTACCAAATTAACCATTTGTACATATATATTTGGCCAGGGTAATAAGCAAATTGATCATGGATATTAGGAATCACTTGATGTTTGTAGCAGTTAAAACTATTTTATACTACGCTCACCACACGAACTACATCAAAACCGTAGCTTTAATTATGGGTACTTTAAGTTCCGTAATTAAGGCTTGTTTCTTGTCTAAGCCTGTGACAAACATCCCTTGAGACGCATCCTCCACGAGATTCAAGTGGTGCTTTTTTAGATTGAAACAGTTTCCTACATTTATCACGATATATTCTCAGACTATTTATAAAAAAATTTCTTGCACGCAAGAACATTCACCACTTAGTTGCCTTCAGTTAGGAATAGAATATTTAGTTGGCATCTTTTTAGAGGCTTTATCATTTGATGGTTATTACGTTTTTCACGAGTTTCCACAGTAATAGGTAGTACCATACATTTATTCAGTTCAATTCTGTATGGTTTGGCATAAACATTTTAATGAAAGCCTCTTGAAAATTAACTCTTGCTACTTAATCTTCACAGTTCAGATCCTGCCAAGTCCATATATAAACTAGGTGTACCCTCAATGTAGGGGTGTTAACCCTAAAGAACTGTACCTGAATGTAAAATACTGTGTTGAAATAAAACATGTTTGTTATGATATAGGCCTATATAATTATTAAGCTATATTTATAGTAAACTGTATAAAATACAGGAAAAGTACAGATTGTGCCACCCAACTGAAGTTATGCTGTCCTAGACTTATCATATGCTTAAAATATAAACTAAACAATCACATGTTTTAGGGGAACAGAAATGCCTAATTAATACGTACCTCATTAATTTATCTTTAGATCTCTTCCATTCGGTAACATTCTTCTTTTTACTTTGACCCTTTTCCACATTATTTCATCGTTTGTTCATATAAACAGGATATATAGCATCAAAAGACAAACTTGATTTTAAATTTTTACTTAGAAGTAAATTAGAACCATTTTCACGAATTATTTTATCTAGATGCAGTTGGAGTGTAGTATAGGAATTCCAATCTCATGTTATTTAAATACACTGAAATTTATTAAAATGCAAGGCATTTATATAAGAAACTTACTTGTTTCGTCGTTACTATTTAAAATGTCACATCTGAACATTATATAATTTGCAAAAGTATCCCTACAACGGTATTTATGCTCCACTGAAACATAACAAGTTCTGTTACAGCTTTGAGTTACATGTAACAAAGAGTTTTGTAACAGCATGCTCACTGCACTAAACAACCTTTACAGCAGTGCTAATTGTTTGTGTTTTATTTTACCAGGAAAATTACGTCCTTTGCAAACTAGTTTTTGCACCAAAAGTGCGTATTAACTAGAAATGGCGATAATAACTCAAGATATAAAAAAATATGCGCTTAACGAACTTTAACCTGGCCTACTAATTTTGAACTCTTGCGCTTAACGAACTTTAACCTGGCCTACTAAATTTTTGAACTCTACTTATATTCATCTGATGGTATTGCTGATGGTATCTTGTCCTTTTTTAACTGTCCTCTAATAATAAAAAGTTAAGAACATTGCGAACTTTTTCTATACGCTACCTAACACAAGGGTTTAATTTTTTTTATCAAGATAACTTTTTTTAAATAAATTGGAAGGGTAAGTGCCATTATTTCATATACAGTCACAGAAGGGCATAAAAACCAATCGTGTGTATCTAAAATGTTCAATGCATGTTCATGAAAACGATATTCGTTTTGTAAAATTATACAATTTTAAATTTAGTAAAAGCATTAACTAAAAGCGCTAATATGTAATATGTAGTGTACTACATATATACTACGTATATAATTGTCTTCAATGCTTCTAGCTGGTTACATACTTCATGATTTTAAAATTATTTTTAACTCCAAATGTTTGGTAAAACTTTGATCTGTATAAGCAATTTCCTAGTCCATAAGAGAAACTGATATACCACGTATTGTGTTATATATAATAACTACTAACGTATCTCTTTTACAAGACTGCAGTAACTACTGGTAATCCATTAAAACATGTCCGTGATAAAAACCAAAAATGTACATTTAAAAGAGAATATAATATATAACACTTGATAGCTCAAACGTATGTATATTGCTGGCAGTAATAAAAATGATGTGTGCCATTCGCAGATGAAATTGTTAAGATTAACAACAATGTAATTGAATCAGACCTTAAACAAAGCACTCATACTAACGACCCACATTTGTACCGAAATAAACACGAAAATCTACATCTATAATACTAACAAATTTCAATACTTACAATATGACAGTTTATATATATGTAACTATAATACATAAAGCAGTATGGCTCTAGCTTCCCAGTACGTGTTCACTATATCATACTATTTCCCCGGTTCAGTCTATAACTAATCAGTTTGTCAAAGAGAAATGGGTGCGATCTGCCTTCAACGATTTTCTGTCAAAAAAATTGCATTTAGTGCTTCATCCCGTACTTTGTGTTTCCACTTTCTAAAACTAAACAATCACTGCGCTCGTTTTTTTCCATCAAATTGTAGTCACGGAGCGAATGGTTTGTTGAATCATAATATTTCCCAGTCCCTTCGGGTTTTTGTTGCTTCTTCAGCTATTGTAGAATATGATGTCCCACATTGTTTAAACACAAACCAAATTCTATTACTTACAAAATACACATTCACAGTTTTTTTTTTAATATAAAAAGAATCCAGAGTAAATTAATTGGTTTTTCCTTTTTCCCACGATGTTGATATAAAGTTTGTTGTTGTAACTATAAAACTAACTTTACACTTTCGTTTTGCCTGTGCACCAAGCTCCTTTTTTATCCTCAAAAACTTCGAGTCAATATGTTGATGTTATTAATGGAGCAATACATTTATTTACTACCTAAGTTTTTTATGTTAATGAAACACAAGAACATTAAAATGTTAAAATAAGAAGTGGAAATTTCCAGTTTTTTAAGAATATTAAGCGAAAACGCATATAAATTTTGTAAAACAATTGAAATAAGACACATAGATTATGTTAACATGGATTAAACCAAACGGATAACGGTGATTTATAAAGACTCGTTCCAACTCAAACGATGCTTCCTTTACCGATTGACCTTTCAATGTTTACTAATAATTTATTATATTTTATATAAATTCGCTTAACGTTCCCTGTCTGGTACATAACAATGTTATGTAACCGCTATAAACGAAATATTAGAAGACACAGATATTTTTTATTTTGAGCACAGCTCAGAAGTAAATAACAATGTAATAATAAGTGGTACAAGTAATGGATGTATCTAAATATAAATAAACATAAGTTTTTTAAAATGTTTAATCTGGTTTCATAGGAAACCTGGAAGAAGCAAGAAAAGTACAGCGTAATTTATTTTGTAAGCATACTAAATAATGCTTAGTTACTTAATCATATGAATTTTCAGTAAATTTTTTAAATTTTTACCTAATGAAGAAAAACATTGTTTGATCAGTTGATTTCATAAAAACTTTCACTTAACCTGCAATGGTATCTTAAAATCAATACCAATGGCAAAAGGGATCGACGTTTAATATTGTGCTTTTTTGACCAGAATAATTACACTATTAGATTATATTCAGCAGCGAATAATAGAATAAGACATTCTTTTTAAAAATGGTTAAGGAAATTATTACGACGCATTTAAAGATTGAAGTTTAATAACAGTTACTATACTAGTAAGTTTCTATATTGATTAATATTTTATAAATTATTGATTAATAAAAACAGTAATAATAATGAATTATAAAAACAAATCACAACAAGTACACGTTTTTTCAAATATAGTTGCTGTCCTTAATTATGCAAATGGAAATATCGTTAGTATTGTTCTAAACTTGATTAGCCAAGCAGCGGTTTTTCAGATATAATTTAGATACCGATTTCAAAAGAATAATGTTAAATACTTCGACCCCTTTATTTTTCCTCTTTTTATTTGAACCAAACGATTTTACAATATAGACGATAATACAATACTAAAATTGTATATTAATTTAACTTGACGGCCAATGCAGTGTACCTATCAATATTCAAATACCGACTTTATTATTAGTTACCCGTGAATGTAAAGTTCTACGTTTAAAAAGTTACATATCATTGCTTATAAAAAATTACACATTATATTTTGAACAACAGCAATGATGGAGAATTGTGAACAACGTGTATCCATAGATTTTTTGTCTGATTCATGTGTCCTTTCAAACTTTTAGTAACGTTTTTTATGTCAAATTAAACCTATTTTTAGGGTTTTAGGGACTTAATTTTATTAAAATTATTAAAATCGGGTTAATTTCATTAAACTTATTATTTTGCAATCTTGTATATATTAAATGTACTAATAACGATTCTAGTTGGTATACGTTGCTTATAAATGGACTAAGCTCATTTATCCGTAACAATTCAGTAGATGAATTAATACAAAAATAAAACGCTATTGAGTAATATAGGAACAAGTAAATACCTTTCATAGTGATTAACATTCAAGATAAATCAAAAGAGTTATTAAAGAAGCTCCTCAAGTAAAGTAACTTTAACTCTGCGACCGTCTCCAGAAATAACTCAACATTTATTTTCTTTAAACCAATGCTTTGTTAACGTTGAATTGTGTTTTATCTTTATTTAACACCGAATTTTCAGTACTTGAATGTCATTAAAAATTTTTTTCCATGGTACATGCTAATGATGCCAAAAGTAAATGCTATCCAATGTTAACCTCCTGGACTATTTATTAGAGTGACATTTAGAAGATATTTTAAAAAAACATCAAGTGTGTACACAGTATGAACACTTGAATTGTTTGGTAGCGATTTAAATCGTGATCTTAAAAAAAAACCAAAGATAATTTATCTAATGTTTATTGCTCTGTTCGTCTATGTCAAATACGAGTATAAAATATTGCATATGATGAAAAAAACATTCCAGTGTCCTGTTGGAGATTAGCTTGTAATATTCAGTGCTAAATTCCCAATTCTTTAAGCCCTCTCTAAAAATATAACGAAACTTTTTCTAGTAAATGTTAGTGAATATAACCAAAATACTTTTCTGAGAAACTTAGAAATATTTCTATATTTGTATATAAACCTTTCAAATGAGTTCCAATTAAAGTAATTTCCGCATAGTCGAACCCGGATAAAAAGGGTGAATGTGTTCTTGAATATGATCTTTCCGAATTCAATATAGAATTTTTGTATTTGGCCGTATCTGTCAAACCATATGTGATTAAATTATAAGCAAACAAAATATTATGTTTCTATAATCACTGTCAAAGAACCATATTTACTACCCTTGTACAGACGAAGTGAGAGTCATATTTAATTCTGACATTTAGCAGATATTTTAAACAAACGTAAGCGTGCTACAGTAAACAATGAATATTTTTGCGTGACCACGTAATACATTAACCACAGAGACTTATCATTCAATTATTTTGTTATTTGGCGTATCTGTCACATAAAAACCGAGAACGAAAATATGATGAAGACCAAACCGCCTAGAGATTAGCTTGTAAATTAATTAATTTACATTAAATTGTATTATTAAATGGCAATATAACGAAACTTATTCTAGGATTTAAATTTAAGCAATAGGGGTCACCCACAACCCTTAAATTCAATATATATATATATATATATATATATATATATATATATATATATATATATATATATATATATTCTTTGATGGGAAATAAAGTGAACAACAGAAAAAAAATGCTTAGACCGCAATTATGGTATAAAAGGCATAGCAATACACTTTTTTAAACATTTTTTCTAGATCGTAGCAAGAAGGAAAATCCAAAATTGCCATCGAAAATACAGGGTGTTCAGTACAAAGGTGTAATACGTTATTGCTCAGGTCGTCAGACATATTTAACCATTTGAACATGGGTCTCTGACTCTAGATAAGGTACACGTCAAAAGTTTAATTGCTACAGTTTGGTTTTTCAAAGTTTGAAAAATGGTATTTTACAAATAATTTGTGTTTTAAAAATAAAAGTTCCAGGTTTTAATTTAACGTCATATATTGCTTACATAGCTACGTAATTTACTAAAACTACGGCGTACCTTAATTTTGGTCGTCCATCCGAATACATTGCTTTTTATTGGGCCGAAGTTGCATTCAGTAAGATCTCATTTTATTCACTTGTACTTGATTTTTTAAATATCAAACAGATATAATAGAACTGCATTCCATATTAATCTAGAATATTTTATAATAGCAACAAACACAGGTGGTAATACAATGAAATTTCTAGTATTTGCCCTCTAGTGTTACAAAAATGTGTATTCAGTGGATTTACGTAAATAGATTAATATAAAAAGTAACATATTCTTTATATTTTCACAGATGAGCCGATTATTTCCTTTAAACTACATGTAACAAAGGCTAGACGAGTTCCTTTAGCCCTAAGTTTAAACACTATCTTTATATAATAACTTGCATGTGTGTATTAGATTAGCTATTTCCCAGTTAAATTTCTTTTTTTACTCAAGATTGTTTCCTTATTTATATAATTTAACCTTACACAAAAGCAGTGCACAATACAAAATATCCATGCAGTGCCCCGTACGTAATACGATTATTGTATAAAATAAGAAGTATTTTAACCTTGTAAGAACTATTTTATTTGGTAGATGATCAATAAAAATAAACATTAATCCATAAATGTTTTTACAAGGAAACAAGTTTTACAAGGCTGATAATACTGAGACGTTTCGACTATCATAACAAGCAACCATAGGTAATATTTTAATAGTTGTTTTCCAGTTCCATTTAAAGAAAATAACCTTCCTACTGAACTACTCGTATTACTCAGTCCCTCTAGGGCCGAAAGTTTTGGTTAGTAATGGGAATGAAGACCTTTAAAAACCATGTTAAAAACTATAAAAATGAAGACTGAGTAAAGATCAAATATAATTCACTATTGTGCACGTTAAGTAGCAGAGAAAGACTTTACGAATAACAACTTTATGTACGAATAACCGTAACCTTTTTTAAGCAACGTTTGAAAAAAAAACTATAGAATGATCAGTATTTCGTAGCCGAACTGTCTCTACCAAGGACAACACTCTCTAACTAATTACTTTATCTGTGCGAGTCAACTTTCAAATGAAAATACTAATTTAAATTATTCTACTTTCTCATAAAAACTGACTTACAGTATAGTTTAAGTAACTAGGTTTCCACTAATCGTAGTTGTTTCTGAGCGTATTATAAGCTATATTATTTGTCGATACGATATGAAATATAATAATTAAAACTAACAACAAGTAAACAAGTTATATGCATTCCTGAAACTTTAGTAATAGAATTTTAGTTTTAAAACTGTAAAATTTAAATATAAACATGAATAACAGTAACAAAAATAAATTCATCTTGAAATAAAGAGAAGGAAATAAAAAGTGTGTGTTTAGTTTATGGTTACATACAATAAACGATCAAGTTTAAAGTGTCATTTTGTTACACGAAATGAATAATAAACGTACTCATAGTTTCTTATTACCTAAACATCAATTATGTATTTACTGGCTGACGTTTCCTTTACTTCTTACTGTTCGCTTTTCATGGCCAGTAGTACTGTATAAATTATTTGCCAAGTGCAGCGCGAGATTAGTGGTATATTTACCTTAATTATAGATGAAATCCCGATATGTTCGTTTGTATTTATAATAAGTATGTGGAAATCCCGCAATAACAACATATATTAAATATGTATTTTTGACCTGTGCCCGCAATAAACGATGTAATTCTAATGTGCATACAGATTTGTACTATTATGTACAAAAAATGCAATTTTCTCTTTAAATATAAATGTATGGCCAAATTTATATTAAGACCAATCACAATCCAAGTTTTATGTGAAAGGATATGTTTTGTATTTGGCTCTCTCAACTTGCGTTTAGATGATTCATTATTAAATTAGATTTCTGTTATGCAAAATTAAGAGTGTCAACTAATTTAACTTATTTTTCTCTAAACATTAAATATTTTAAATATTTTTAGCGCTTACGTTAAATATGTTTGAGAAAAGTACATGGAGGGTAAATCTATTCCGTTACTGTAGTAAGGTTAACAGACCAATAGAAATCACTGTGCAGGAAGTGTCAATCATGAAAGGAAAAATATATCGGCCTGTCAATTTCCTGTAGTTAGTAAACTGAGAACCACAACAGAAGAATTCGATTTACATCGTTTCCTCGATGCTCCTATTGAAATTTACTACAGTTCGCATTATTGCTACCATCCATTATTTTGCGGTTAACATTGTTTCACAACATTGTCACAAATTTAATTATGAAATTAAATAGGTTTTTAAAACCTTATAGTATATAGTATATATAGTATATATATATATATATATAAATATATGCTATTTGAACAGGTATTTCAATGTATTCTTATAAACAGAACATACTTATATTCTGTTATTTATCACTTAAATAAACACTGCCCAAAGCACGCTAATTACAAAAATATCCAAACTAGAGACTTATCAGATTACCTTGTACTGTTCAATTGCTTCTATTATATGTGAAAGTTAAAAAATACCAACAATGTGTTTCATAAAACTAAACTTTATCACGAAAAGAAATTTTGCATGAAAATTTTAAAATGTACACAGTAGAAATATTTTATGAATATATCATTTCGTGTAATACATTAACGTTTTTGTTTATTAAGTTAACTTGATACTAGTAGTGCTCACATAACCAAAATTACGTGTGAACTTAGAAAGATAGCAAGAGTGGCTCTGAAATCAAAAACTTTCCACTAACTTGTAACAATTGTATTTCCAGCCTTTTTATTTTTCTTTATTATGAATAAAAACGAACTATCACCTAAGTCTCAAAGACTTTTACTCAGTATTTTTTTTATTCTGATACTTCCTCCTTGCCAGCATGGTTACCCATTATACCAATGTAAAAATTATTGCTAATGCTCTGTTAAATGATGAATTTTGATGATCATTAAAACAAAATTTAAAGTATATTGTTACGTTTTTCACACGAGATGACAGAAATTAAATCTTTCTAGCCCCTCCAGTTATAAGTTTCACTAACACTCATATAAAGTTATATTTTTAGGATTTCCCACACAGAATAATAAATTGTATTCTTTTAATTGTTCAATAGTGATCATGACATTTTTGTACTAAACCAGTATTAACAAACAAATGAGTCATAAAAAAACTATGTATGAAGAGTCTGTGGAGTGTTGATTATACCATATCACAAGTAGCTACGCTACAATTATGTTTCCCTTAGTTAAAATGTCAAACAACTTAAATTATAAATGTACTATAGATCTGTCAAAAAACCTTATGATTAAATGAAAGTAGCAGATAGAAAATAATAGTTATAATACTTAGTACTTAGTTTACAATTCATGTCTCGAACTTCCTTAGAACGAAATAGGTTAGGATACAATCGCTGAGAGAGACATTCATTCCCAGAATGCATTGCTTCCGAGTTTATCCTAGAGAAAGAAGTGTTTGGATTACTCCTTCGTCCTGGTGTCGGAAATAGTTTAATGTCTACATTATATGACTTTCTCGCCAATATTGGATACGTATACCGTATGTGTGCGGGATTTATATAAAGAACAAAATTTCAAGATTTCTTTTTAAAAATTGACCTTTATTGCAATGCCCAATTGCTATGGGAAAAGATCAAACGTCGACGTAAGTAGGTAAAATCGGTAAAAAAAAGAAATCGTAATATTACTAGTATACATTTTTTACATTTTTATATTTACTTAAAATGAGCACTTATCAGTTATAAAATCTCTTTTGCAGTGGTACCTTCAAGGTGTATCTAGTACTATAAGATAGATTTGAGTGATTTCGTGCGTCTATCCATACAAGCCAAACTCACGCGTCACGACATTTCAGATTAGATTATTAAAATATGTTATAAGTTATATAACATAATATAGAAATATTAGTTTCCAATGTATTACTTTAAATCATAGATAGCACTTATAACATTACTATTATATAATTTGAAAATAATGTTACGTTATACGCTATTTCTCTTGAAATGAACTCAAAACTATTTTAGGCTTTAAACCTTTATGGACTTTAATTTTTTAATGTTTCAGTAGGGAAATATAATTCTATTTTCATAAGGAAAGAAAAAATTAATGTTATTAGTGGCTTTGATCATTATAAATTTCTACAATTTACTATACTTTATATATATTATAAACTTATTATTTTTTAAAAAAAGACATTTGTTAAATTTGTATTCGAAATTTGTATTACTGAATCTCCAATTAATGTATTCAGTACAGAATAATTTGTTTAAAAATTACGTTGTACATAGTTCATAGATCTATTGTCATAGTTTTCAAATATATCCTTTTCTCGAAAATAATAAATACCATTTTAAACTAGTATACTATATCAACATTTAATTACGGATATACATTTTCCTTAAGACAGACTGTAATATGTGGCACACATTTTATGTTAAATATATGTTAATATAAAGTATAGGCCTTAACATTTTCAATCAAGGTGATTGTAAAATAATTATCAAGATGATATAGAAAACAAGATTTAAAAAAAATATAAAAGTAGTTTATAGTTGTGTAAAATTGTTTTACATACATAGTACGTCGTGCTAACGACAAATAATTTAAGGAAAGTATTTAATTTCCGATTTGTACATTTGCCACAATAGCTGCAATGGCTAATCAACGTAATTGGGTTGACGAGTTACTTTATATTATTCATCTATTTAGACAACTCCCACAAGTTTTTTATCTTAGACATAGATACATATTTAATGTTAAGAATCTCTTATTACACCTATTTCATTATTGTAAATATTATTGTTTACTAAAGAATACGGATGAATGGAATACTATGAATTCGTTGATTTGGTTAAACCTAACATATAGAGCATAGAAAGTACAAAATAATATTAATATTTAATAAAAATTTTATCAAAGTAATACGTTATTTAACCCTCTAATACATTAAGTGTATTTAAACACGTGAGAAAGTGATAAACCACAGAGTCCTTACTTTTTACAATCTAATAATTTTGTATTTAAGCCGTATCTACCACATATGTGTTGAAATAACCAAAGCAACATATGATCAGAAGATCAAATCCCTCGAAACGACTTTTTTACGTTAATTTAATTTGAATAAATGGCAATATTCAAATTTAAAGTCAACAAACTTTTAATTACAAAAAATTACTTGCTACATCGGGACTCGAACCCGGATCTCTCACTTGCCGGCTGAGTGAGTGTGTAACTCCAAACTATTATATTTGTGAAAAATGTGGTTAAAATGGCACAATTTTTACTTTTTACATTGTAATACAGTTTACCCTTATCGTAAACGTATTTCAACAATCATGCGACATAACTAATAACATTATACGTCCAGTGGCTGACTTCTAAAAGATTATTCGCACATTTTCTATTTCTTCCTTAGGTGACCCCATTACCCCGTTTTAACCCTACTACCACTACACCACAGGGAGTTGGATTTCTTAAAATTTTTTTACTTGTGTGAATTGAAAATGTTGGTGAAGCAATCTAATTCAGTTTGTACCATGCTATTTGGCATTGGTCTGTTTTGGTCGGATCTTGTTTGTCAATTTTGTCTACTGTGCTAAATTTTGGTCCCTGAAAAACAGATTCCGTTTTAAATGGTGATTGACTAGGCTGCACTTCTAAGATAGGGACAGGAGAAGTTTATTTTAAAACGTCTCCATAACTGTCGATCTGCAGATTGGTGTTTTGGGGCTGAAGGGCCGCTGGCCAGCGGGGCGCGGCGGTGCTGGTGTGGCTAGTAGAGTGTTGGAGCTTTAGAGTAGCTGTGTAGGGGGCGCTCCAGGCTGCAGCTCACTCGCACCATGCGCAGGAGTTTCGCCAGATCTCCGAGAACAAGCTCGGCCAGTAGACGCTTTCTAACAAACCAAAGGTGCATCCCATTACCAGTGAACCATCGCCTACTAATGATGTTAAAATTGAGTATATTTACACCCTCAAGTCGGGCACATAATTCATCAACGTAGCCAGTAACTAAACGACTTTGTTGTTTCACTGAGTGGTGTGAAGGTATGTCATGCCTGTGGGGGAGAGTTGCTAAGATAACGCTGGCTGAGCTCGTTCTGGAGGGGATGCGCTGCTCCAAGTTCCGGAAGATGCTCTGGGATTATCCGTCTGCGATGTCGTTTGTGCCGGCTAGCATTACGCAGCCAGATTCCCGGTGGCGGCGCGGCGCGGGCGAAGCAGAAGTTATGACAAGAAACTTGGCCCCCAGTTTGCAGACACCAGTCACAGTATTTGTCTTTCTCTACTAGGTTATGGATAAAAGCTGCCAGGTCACGAGCACGACTGTCACACTCGAATATCCCCGATTTTAAGTCCAAAGTGAGTTGTGTTTGTAAACCGTTAACTTGCTGGTGATTTACTTTGTTTTGTATACAGGGTTTTATTTTTAGAAAGCTGTCGATTATTTTTATTGTTTTTCTTTTCTGACTTTAAAGTTATGTTTTTCTTCTTGCTTTACTGTCTTATTTTCTCTGTGGTTGTGATCTGGTTAAAACATTTAGGTCTAGACAAAGCACGCTATACTGGTTTTACAATTTTAATAACTTTTTTTTTGTTGGCCTGCACAGTCCATCCGTCCCTTGTCTTCTTTTCGGCAGTCACAGCTTTTATCTTCGGTCCTAAGTGCTGCCAACCTCCACTTCCAGCACCAAAATCGAGGTTGTGAGACTCGCCACCAGCTCACGGTTTTCTCAACGCGTTGTTGGTCCAGGCAGAATACCGACGCCAACTCACATTGAAACCGCCCGGCTCTAGTGAGGATGGGTGATGATCCTCGACCATTGAAGAGTTAGCAGCTAGCACTTGGTTTGTGTACTGGAGTAACCAGGTATCCGATTCGATTGAGTGGCCCAATATACATCTCCATTCTTTTTTAAGCTGCCAACTCTTCTTCAAGTTTAGAATTATCTATATGCAACTCCGATGGGACCAAGTGAGAAATTGTTGGGTAGAAGGTTGTCCCTCAACGGGGGCGCGAGAGCGGAAGTCGCAGGCGATGAGATACGCGGAGTAGCCGTGCTGGACAATGCCGTGGAAGACGGCGTCCATAAGAACGGTGACAAGAACGGCGAAGGAGATGTGATGGGGAGGAGAGGCTTCGCATGGTGACAGGATGGTGGCTAGTATGTTTGGCATTAATGTCTATGAAGAACTGCTTACTCATACTTGGGGGATTTGGGGTTAAACTGTTAACATACATTCTTTCAAATTGATATCGTTACGGTATTACATATACGAGTATGCACTAAAAAGTCCTCTATATGAAGATTAAATTTATATTTTTATAAGTACACTGTAGTATAACACATTTCAAAAATGCAAATGTAAAAGCTTTTGTGTGACGGTCTAGACATTTTTCGTTTGTAGTTTACAAAAAAAGAGTTTATGATCTAGATAAATTTACATTAAGGTAAATATTTTACAAATAGTATTAAAATCTCTGAATTACTTGAATGATGACGGAGGAATATTCTGAAATCTCAGAAAAATCTAAACAATTAATCCATTGTGCCTAAAAATTGGACACATTATCTGACAATATTAGTTTATTAATAATATTCTCCATTTATCTGGTAACTGTTATTTTGAGATAACAGTGCGGTGCAAAGCGAAAACAAATATTATTGAATCCTAATATTAAAAATGAAAACCAGGTCCAATATTGTGAAGTACCACAAAATAATATAAAATTGAATACATAAAACAGGCTTCATAATTAATTTTTATCTAAGGAGTATTTAAAATAGAAGTATAATATACAATAACATAACTTGTGTAAGTAACCTTGATTGTTTACCATGCAAAACTAAGCACAATTTAAATATATATGTATTCCATTGGGCTTTCAATACTAACTACGTTAAAAATCTTGTAATATTTCGTCTTGGAGTGGAAGAGGCATCAACTGTTGCTATTTGAGAAAGTTTGTTCACTTAACATCGCATCTCTTGTATTTGTCAGCCAATAAATTCGTATACTTTAGCAGCGTCTCTAACTTTAGCAATTTGTCAGATATAAGGGAATTATTGGCTATTACTGATTTGATGTTGTTGGTTCTACGATAAAAGGGATTTTTACTCTTTTAAGATTTTTATCGTTAATATTTGTCTTTCTTACCATTTAAAATCAAAAACGATATTCAACAGTCCTATTCACGCTATTTTTCATGATAATTCAAAAACTAATAGAACACACAGAACATAGCGTTCTCTACCTTATCCAATTACTTTTGTACAGTTAACAGATCCTCACTATAAAGTCACTATTTCTCATAGAAACTCCAACGAATTTCATAATAAAATTTATGTAACTTAAAATGAAACTAATATTTGTACGTTAAACTATATTATTTGTTGTGGTAACTAATTTAACATTATCCTAAAAATTATATTTCAAAGAAAAATGAAAATCCGCCAAAAATTTGTAATCAATTCCATTTGGGGGGGATTGTGAAAAATAACAAAGTTTCATAACACGATAAATACTCGTTTTACAATAAAATAATACGGGTCTATTTTGTGTTATGGCGCTCAGGTGGAGATGCTTTGAAAAAGAGTAGGTTGAGTTGTCGGTTCAAAAGTATTATATTTGTCAAGAAAATTATTCCCTCTCCCAAATAACACTCCAAATAATCTTTTTATTTTAGAAAAAAAAATTAGAAAATTTGCTCTTTTATACATTCAAACATAATCCTGATCGCATTTCTAAACATTTTTCATTAGCTCAAGATCGGCTACCTGTAATTCTCGAGAAAGAAGTAATCAATAAACGCATTTATTGGTACAGGGACTACGTAAAGTTTGGGCCGCTAGTGTGGTATCACTGTAGACCTAAGCATAGTGGAGGGGGGGGGGGGGTACTGGCGTATCAGCTGAGGAGAGTGGTTTGGGTGGGCTGCGGGGTGCGGGGGTGCGTGGGCGGCGTGTCGCGGTAACTGTGTAAGGCAAAGCAAGAACCTCTCTGTACCACTCGCAGTATCTGACCCTCAACATAAACCTTAGTGACAGGGTCATTCCTCACTGATAAATCAGATATCAGAATTATGTTAAGGCCAGAACCGAACTTACAGACCTCAACTACTAACCATGGTTGTGGGAAGGAAACTTCGCTTGTTTCATTTGTGAACCATGCACGAAAATGAGAACGTGTTTTCACTAAGTTGTTGGTTTGCCCAATTTTATCGCAAATTAGAAAAATATTATCTCGGAAAATTTACGTTTATCATAAAATAAATATGAAAGCTATTTAAACGGAAATGGATAGGTAAAGTTTAGGGAAATACATGAAAATTAGCTTGTATATATCTAAATATAGGTGGGACCTTATTAATGAATTTAAATCTTAGTTTTATATAATTTATTTCCATTTTTAAAAATTATTTATTTATAGTAATTGTTTTTAAATAACATTATATTACTACGTAGAAGACGTGTCTCTACATATATAAAGTCTCTAAACTTTGCATTCCAATTAATTAATATTAATATTATATTTTATTACCACTATTACAATGATTTTGCTATTTAAATATACAAGATAGAAAGTTATTTTACACACAGTTTATTCGTTCTCTTTTTATTTTTATGTATATTAATTCTTTTGATTTGAATGTTTAGTTGGTGAAAGTATATACGCAACACGAAATACAATTATATTTACAATAATCTAAATTGAATTAATTATAGTAATAAATTACATTGATGTTATTTAATTTTTTTCAAAGTTTAAATAAAGCATAAGTGTACAGCTATTGTTGCGCTTCTGTTTAAATATTTTGTTTCTATAAGCCGAATAAATATAGGTAAATATACAACTTTAAATGAAGCGACCAGCCAAACAGACGGTTTGGATACCATTATTTGTTGTGTAAAGATTACCAGATGAATATCATGTTGCATTATATAATCTAAAAAATAAAGCACTTTTTCTTCTTTGTCTTCTTGTGTAAAACAATACCCAAAACAATGGAGGATATTTTAAGTTTCACATTACTTGGATTATAGATATATCTCATAAAATATAAAATTAGTAAAGAGCTTGAAATATAATAATTCCTATACATGTTCCATGAGAAATACCACCTCATTCCAATTTCGATGACGCTAAACACGTTAGGAATTTGTCCGAGGCATCTAGAATATAATCAAGTCATTAATTGTATGCAATACCATGAAAATTAATTAAATCTGTATTTATTTTAGAAATTCCATATATTTTAGGATACTATCCTAGAAATATTAAAAAGGGTAACGTAAAAAAGTACTTAAGATTTTGTACTATTTAAAATCAGTAGTAAATTTATATTTAGTTTTCGGGTTTTTTACCATATTTGAAGACAACTAAATAATCGTAGATCTAGTTTTAAAGCGAATATATATTTTTACGTAAAATATAAGCACATATGTGATACAAACCAAACTAGTTTTTCCATGTTTCGTCCATCCCATTAATCCATTTGTCCATTAATAATCTCCGTCAACCCTAATATTATTGAAACAACTTTGTTTCGGTTTTCAGATTACTAGCATAAACTATAACTTTATAATCTCCTTATGGTTTTCAGATATTTCTACTATGCCTATACAACAATATAAATCAAGTAAACTTTCGAGATGGTTGCTCAGCTACCATTACAATGCCAACCTTAACCTAAGTGGCATATCTCGTATAAGCTATATTTAAAAAATATTAGCATTAATTATTTTAAAATTATACCAAGTGCAAACAATTCTTAGTCTATTTTCGGTTCAATTATTAGCTATGTAGTTTAAAAATATTGGTTTTTAACATGGTAAATCATAAATATTTTAAACCACTGGCCCTAATGTAAGCTATATGAACCTAGCCAAAAATAAATATCATAACATTATTAACATCTTGAGATTAATATGTTTCAATAAAAATGTGTTTTTTGTCTATAAGTGATAATAAAATATGTAAGATCGAGCAACCAAAGAGTCCATAGGTTCTAAATAATTGGTAATAAGTGAAAATACTGAACGATGCCATCAATCACAAAGTAGTCCGATGTTATCAAAAATGTCTAATACATAGCAATGAGTAACATGTTGCAATGAGTAATGGAGAGTCTGCTCGTAGCTGAGATACATTTACACTTTAGATTGGACACTGTTTCATCAGCGGATATTGCTTCTTCACTGCCCTTTATCCCAAATTTATAGTTAGGAAAAGAACAACATTTGTTAATTCTTAGTGATTTTTATGTTTTTGTTTGGTGTCTTCTCATATGGGATGTTGGAATCTCTAGTTGAATCAATCTCTAACATGAACTTATTTGTTCTAAGAACAACACCACAGTAGTTGTTAAAATTATTTATTATTTTTTAGAAGATTCAGACAAATATATGCATTTTAAATCTTAAAAATTGTATTTCACTAAAAAACGATGGAAAATTATCGATATTATTATAAATAAAGCTTATGATAATACGAACGTTTTTTTATAATAGTTAATTGAAATTATAATACTCGGTAATGTTCACTGTATCTTACTCACAAAGATTGAGAGTCCGAGTTGTACTAACTTACTTAAAGAATACATTTCTAATAAAAAACTTAATTTTTTTTCTTCTTTTATTATTTATAAAATTTCTATTCTACCTATTCTATTTTTTTTATAAAGTTTATTTCCTGCTCAGATCTCGAGAGGGTAGTAAAATATTTTGCAATAAAATACAGTACATTTAAAAGAGCCAATATATTCATTTAATGTTTACAGTATATAACGAAACCAATAAATAAATGTTAATGATTTTGGTAACTGTAAATTTCGAAACATCCCATCTTGGTTTATAAGCAGAGAATAATCAATTTAAAACAGCCAGTTACATGTAATCAAAGTTCCACGTAAATATTGTTATATTAAAGCAAAGCTATTATATTTAATTAATTTAACCTCTATTTTTATTTTTATACATTTTTAGTTTTCATAACATAGAGAAAGCTTGATAATAACAACACTTCTTCTTCTATCGTTTTCTGCAACCATTTTTAACCAAAGAGTAAGACAGTATTTCTTATCAAATATATGCAGTTCTTGGTCAGTTCTGTAATGCAGATTTAAAAAACGAAGTCCACTATGTAAAATATGTTTATATGCAGTCCGGAATCAGTTTTTAAACAAACAAATCTAAATTAGTAGACATCGGAATATAAAGACCACCTAGTGAAAAGAATAAAAAATTATTTCTCAAAATTCGAATATTTAATGACAAACTTGAACCAACCAACATCAGGGAATATGTCGTGATGGAGGATTTTAACATTGAAGCGTAGGATCATGAATGCACAGATTTTGCTAAGTCGATTTGAATCGGCTCTTTTGACTCCCACATCTTCAATAAACTAATTATTAATTTACATTATACGAGATAAGTAATGCAAAACAATAAACACTTGTAATATTTATAAATCAGTTCTCAAACAATATATAATATTTTTTGCCTAAACTTTTATCATAACCGTTTAATGTATTCATATTTAACTATTTCAACTCAACTAGCATTTTAAAATATTCAATAATGACACAAATTTAAAATTAATTGGTTAATTTATAGATTATTGAAGATGGAGATGTTAATCAGAATATACAAGTGTCCCCAGTAGTCTATAACAACATTTTCCAGATATTATTTATAGTCTTCACTTATATTTAAATAAGGATATTGTAATTATTTGTTTTTTTTGTTTGAACTCCTGTCCATCTACCCGCAGGATAGAGTGTTTATATATGCATTTATGCATGTTTGTTATTATGGTAAGGGAAAATAAAAACAATATTGTCCTATTCAATGGCTTAACGCATTTAGATACACCACAAAGGAATAGGACAAATTGAGTATGGAAATAACACCCTAAAATAGAGTGTAGCTTTTGTATTTTCCAATGAAGAAAATTATCTTTTTCAACTCACATTAATTTTCAGATGTAGATACATAAAAAATAAACATTACTTACCTTATCCTCTCATGCAGTGTTGAGACGTGTTGTTTTGCTACAAGTGCGTTTTTATTACCTGTGTTACAAAGTTTTTACTACAGTGGCGTCATGGAAAGTCCATAAAATCGCTCTAATAAATGGGTTTTAAGCTGTAACCCAGACTAATCTCGTAAAGACATTTACTCCAAAATTCAGTGTAACACACGTGGAAACACGTTTATTTTAAAAAGCGGGAAAGGGGTCCCGTGGGGCAAGCCTCCTGGGTACGTAAAAAGGTGATAGTAAATGAGGGGATCTTTATAGTACAATTTTGGAATTCAGTAGGAATAGATCAATAAAATACGGTGATATAGTATATCGAGGCAAGGCCTAAGCAATATTATCGAATATTCATTATTTCGATATACCGGCGTCCCTCAAAGAGGTTTTAAAAACGTTTTGATTTTTATATTACTTGTGCCTATTTATGCACCAAACATTTTCAAAACTCTACACAAATTTCAATTAATATGTTTTTTAAAAATTGTATACAAAATTTTAGATCTCTAGCAATTGTTGAAACAAAAACAACATTTTTCATAACTATACTGTTTTGTAAAAATGTGTTTTATTATCATGTTATACAGAAATACAGCAATTTCATTCTAAACACTAGAAACATAGCCTAATAAAGAAAACAAAGGAATAAAGAAATTTTTGCGGTATCTGAAGAAGTTCCTCTTCAGATTTTTGTTTAATTCCTTGTCATTATTGGAGCTACGAGTATAAAAGTGTACCTTTAAGTAACTCTATAGAAATATATCACACATAGTTAAAATCTTGAGATCGTGGTGGCCCAATCTAAAAAAATCACTTCCACGACCAATGCAACGGTCCATGAAGGTCGTCATTTAGTAATTGTTTGACTGGATTTGCGGCGAAATGAGGATAAGCACACCATCTTTTTGGGAGATTTCTATGATTGACTCTTCTAGAACCGTAAAATGAGGCAATACTTGATCATTTAAAACCGGTCATACATACTTTTAGTCATTGTACTGTCTGAAATGTCGTAAGATAGGCACCCCATTACAACTGACAGCTGCCCAAACAGTTGTTTCATTTTGATTTGAGTAGAGTCTATTCAAGAATGTGGTGAATTAAATGTTGTGATAATTAATATAAAATTATGACTATTATTTACAACACCATTTGCCGTAGACAGTGGACCCCTCTGAAAAAAAAAAAACAATTTGAGTATGAAAATTGAGGATCATGAAACTCAAAGATACGGGAACAAAATTTCAGTCTCCTGTCTGGATCATCTTCAAGAAAATTATGGGCTAGGAGACTTTTTTTTAAAATGTAATTTTTGTTTTTATAAATTATTCTCCTTACTGAATACTGGAACACCAGTTTCAAGTTCAACTTCCTTAGTGATTTAGATTTACCTGAAGGAGGCGGAACATTGACGCACATACTAGTACTTCTCTTACCTGATTTGATCCTCCATAGTACTATTTTCACGACGTTTCCAGTTTCTACAAAAGATTTTTCCACTTAGTTTATTGTTGGATTTTCCAGGTGGTTTCAACTCCTAGGTGTAAAAACCTGAAATTTTTAAATTTCTTCTGTAATGTTGCAAAAAGCAATAATCCCTACGCACAACGCTTTATTACCCTTTTGTTCCACATTAAAATCCATTTCTCCCACATTCAATATGAACTGTAATGGTGGAGGTTAGGTTATGTATTTTTTATAGCACAAGCAGGTACTCTTCAATCAAACAGCTTTTTTCAACAATGAGCGTTATTATATAGCTGTTCTTTAAACTGCAACGCAGTATTAAAAATTAGGTAATTTCATGAAATGAATGTTTTATTGGAGGCAAATTTGTTTTGTAAAAAGTCACCCCTTTTTATTTATAAAATTCTGTCGGGAAACTTTAATTTTCCACTGAGTACTTTTTAAAAATCTAAATTTATCAATTATGTAGAGTATATATGTAATAATAATAAAAAATCATTGTACGAACTTGTACAAACTTTTATAGATACTAACTTGAAGTACGATATTCGGTACAAAATTTGTTTTACTTCTGCGGTGAAAGCGAGCATGATAAAGGCATTCGAATGCCAAAGTAACGCCATTTGGACACTGAAGAACGACATTATTAACATTTCTTTCATTGTAGATGATGAAACTGAAAATAAAAATACAAATTAAATACCTATATAGATGTAGATAGTTTTACAAATACTATAAACTGCATAAATGATATTTAGGCTATTTTATTGCAATGTAAAGAAAAACAATATTTTTTACCATAAACTGTTAAAAACTAGGATTGACACCTTCCCGTAAACACCACAAATTCATTACGTTCATTATTCAGTTATTATACGAGTACATTAATTTTGAATCCAGAATAAGTTATTACAAGGAAAAAATATATTTGACAATTTATTTATTATTGAAAACGTATTAATATTGGAAAAAATTTAAAAATATTTTACAGAATAAATATTTCATTTAATGAAAAATTTGTTAACACTTATAACCCCAGGCACCCTAAATCTTTTAACCCTGGACGTTGCTGTTAAAATGCCTGTAATCTCAGTAACTATTTAGTAATGTTATGCTCATCATTTATTCCTAATCTGTGTAGGATATTTTTCATTAAATTAAAACATATACCACGTTATATATATATATATATATTTATATCTATATATATATTATTTACGTTTAGTTACATCACAAGGAACATTTATAAGGGGTTTGAATGTAATTTTATATAACAATTTAGGAATAGAAATGTTAAACGTAACAAAAGCTAATGCCAAATAAATCCTTATAAAGACATAAACGCAGTTTTTTTTATTTAAAAATATAAAAAATGCACCACAAAGGATTTTTTATGGAAATAGCAAAAATGTTTTGCTTGAACAAATAACCACGTATTTAGATTTAAACATTACAAGGACACTTAATATGGTTATTAGAGTGCGAAAATATCACTATTATATAATAGTAGACGCCATATTAAGAATGAATGATTAATGTTTTTTCAATATAAATCACAACTCCTAAAAACCTAGTCATTTGAGACTAAAGAAATGCCACTAACCGCATTTTTAACGAGTTTCTTTCTTAGAACCAAAGAGTAATAAGAGAGTTCTTGGCGAAAACACAGTGATGTAGCCTTGTTGTAGGCCGAAGTTTTCCACGTCAGAAGTAAAAGGCAAAAATCTCGTTATTTTGCATTTGTGTTCGGAAGTGAGCGAGCAGAAGAAGCAGAAAGGCAAGTCAACGTTTTGTATTGCCAGTTTAGAATTTCGGTCCATACATATTATGATTTATTACTCAATAAACAAACAATATATTAAGTTTTAACTTTGAAATATGCAAATTACTTTGATATACAATTTACGTAGTTAACACTTATTTTCGATAGCAAAAGTGTCGTTTAAATTATGGACTGAAAAAACGACTAGCCGTTGACATTGGAGGGTTAATTTTTAAAGAGATTAGTCCACTAGTCATTTGAAATTTTCAGGGTAACATCTGTAGTCGAGTTAAACACGTACAGAATTGCCGGGGGCCGAGTCATTACAGCGGCCGAGTGGGAAAGTCACTGCCAGGGTGGAATGTTTTAAGGTTATAATCGTGGATGTCCAGCGCGCTGCCTCAACTGCTTATTCTTTGAATAAAAAATGGTTTCTTTACGTAAAATTTAACTAAAAATAACTGGTCATATTGTACTGACCCGTCATCTATCAAATAAACAGGAGTTTTCGTCTTTCTAACGCGAACATATTTAAAACTAATTTCATAGGTTTCTTGAAAAATGTTTATTTCACTTTTGTTTTTGTGACTAATCGGACACTAAAAATAAAAATTTACAAAACGTTTAAAAAACACACGGCACTAATACATGGCGGTTAGACCTTGATGTAAACATGCTCACGACATAGCACACAAGTTTTAATCAGGATTGAGCTACTTGAAAATCAGCGTTTTCGGTCATCTTAGTACTAAAAAATAGCCATCAGAGCAAAGCCGTTGCTCCGTAGAAAAGAATAAAATAATAATAAATGGCAACGCTAAAAATTTATTTAACAAGGAGAGTAGCAGTGAGGCTTAAGACCCGTCGGAACGTGAATATATCACAGAAGGCGCTTCGCCTCCTTCGTATTTCTCAACAGTTAATGTATGAAATCATTTATAGTGAATGGTATTTAAAAATATTTAAAGATACAGTGCTATTTGGTAGCGGTAGAAGGCATTCGGTTTTATTCCAGAGCGTCGCACAACACCGAAAAATAATAGTTCATCAAAGAATTCGTTATTTTACTGGAAGGATTTTTTTCTGAATAATCTGAAAATGTATGAAAGAGAACTAGTGAACTGACGCAACTATTGTCTAAGGTTTTGGAGTAGTAACTTCTTGTCTTATCCTACCTGCTTAAACATCTGAGCTACTTGCAAAAATACTTGGTGCCCGATTGACAATGGACGACCATGTCAGTTTCTCTCAAATATCCATAGACAAATGAATTATGAAATCATAATGGCGTCAACTTGCTATCTTTATTAATCGAAAAATCATTTGTAATCGTATTCCTTCAAATATACAGGGTGTACATAAAGTCCCTGCACAGGTATAATATTTTCTGAACGATAACCAGATAAGTCAACAAGATTTGGTACATCTAACACTACACCTAAAAATCTACTTTTTGAAACGAACTATCAGTTTTCTGTAATATCATGGGGACGTCCCGCAAGGAGTCAGAAGGAAATCTTAAAATAAGAGCATAGGTCAATATGGACATAATTTTAAAGGGCTTATCTAGCAGAGTTTAATGCCGCAAAACCGCACTCAAAAAGATTGATCCAGTACAAAATGGCGGCTGTTCAAAGGTTTTTTACTTGGTTACATTTTATTAGTAGCCTAGTAAAGCAAAACTGCAACCAACCGAATACTGCAGCTAACTACTACATTATGCTTGTCAGTTGTACAGAAGTGAATTATGACGTTAGTTATCCTCAAGGGTTTACAAATTTTGGTCCTAATATATTGATAACTGGGAAAATCTGATAATAGGTAAACGATTAGAAATCTCTTATCTTTGGGTCGCAGTTAGGACTTTCCTATTAGCCAGTCTATTCATAGTAGGCTATTCTAGTGTTTTCTTGTTTTGACCTATTCTCTTATTTAAGATTTCCTTCTGACTCCTTGCGGGACGTCCCCATGATATTACAGAAAACTGATAGTTCGTTCAAAAAGTAGATTTTTAGGTGTAGTGTTGATGTACCAAATCTTGTTGACTTATCTGTTATCGTTCAGAAAATATTAATACCCGTGCAGGACTTTATGTACACCCTGTATATGGTATTCTATGGAACATTCAGATGTCACCACTTGCAGATTGTGACTGTTCCAGGGTGTGTTATAAATAAAAGACTACTTTCTTGAACTTTTGAAAATTACTTAATGACTCTGATAACATACAGTGTATATTACAATTTCAAAATAATAATAAATTATCTATTCCAGGGACCAGCGCCCATATGTATACACTATGTCCTTTTACTACGCTCCATGTTGTCAAACACTCACTGCATACCTGCAAAGAATTGAAAAAATTAAAAAATTATCATACGGCAGTTTTATTTGTTAAAAGTTATTTTTCATTTTATTTTGGGAAGTCTTGGTGATTATCTATTGGTTTTGTTTCTTTATACGTTAGACAAAACAACCTTTTTCACGTGGACTAATCAGGTCCCCTAAAAATCTTAAACTTTTTATAACTAACTGACAACTTGGTTTGGCTCATTTTAATATTTTTTTAGCTACATTGGCTGATTGATTTGGTTTTAATAAAAACCTTTGACTTTTTTTATTTTTGTTGATAACTCATTTCCATTTCAATGTAACACTTTTCTCTAGGCTATTCTCAATTTATCTTAATTTAGCCATACTGAAAGCCATCATGTCAGAATTGTAGGTGTCTATGCTGGTGTTCGTGTTATGTAAATATGTGGATTTTGAAGGCAAAATAAAGATTTTTCTAACTCCTATTGAACGTAGTGGCTTCTTATAAAAGTTCCAAAAAGCACCTTTTTTAAAATAAATTGATTGACCTATTCCACAATGATGTTGTGCTTAGTTAGTTAACACTATTTTGCTGCTGTTTTCTTTTTTTTATGCTAATATTCATGAAAAAGAGTAATTATATATAGAACCAATAAATTGTATGATTATGTTTTACTGTGTGTAATATGTTAAAAATGTAAGCAATAATATATGACCTTCATCAATTTTGCCGTATTTAACTAGTTTCTATAGTCCCTATTGACATTATGTTTATCGACGTACTTAACCCAACCGTTAACCCCAACATTATATAGGAGAAAAAATAGAATTTGTGAAGAAAAGATTATAGTACTCTTCCTAAATTTACTATCAGAACTCCATTACTCCCAGCTAAATTTACAATCCATTTATAATGTCAAGCCAATTTTGGACTCATAAAGTCTGCATAGTATGTATGTAGTTGAACTTGAAATGACTATATTGCGTCTATGAATTTAACTTCCTACTAATTTTATTTAGCAAAAATGTAAATGTAACTTCGTAAGGAACTTGTGCTATTTTTAACTGGATTTAATTTATCATTTTAGTATCAGCATTAAAAATTAAAACTATCACAAATTTAAGTGAAAATTAATATATTGTTGTAATTTATACGTTGAGAGTAAAATAATGAAATAACCCATTAAAAGCTTACTTTTCTAACCTAACTGAGAGAAACGCATCCCATGCACTGAGTCATGATTGAGTGAAAAATTTGCAATTAAACGGCTCTTAAATCTACTTTTGAAATGTTTTGAAAAATAAATATTAAAGTAAATATAAACAACCTACATTATTCACTAAGTACAACAGCTAAGTAGGATTTGCTGTTATTACAGTTATTACAATGCATGCTCTGGTTACTGGCAATAGGGTTATTAGTGGATACATCATATGAAACATATCATGATGGTTTAAAAAGACATGGTGTTGTTTACTACCAAACGGAATATTAGATAGAGATTTTCCCTCGAGTAATTTTTGAGTAAGTTGAAAACGTCGCAACACTGATTATCTTGTAATTTTTCTTAAACTTTACATTATTATCTATATTCATTTCTGTGTAGCTTTTTAACATAAAAGGATGAAATGTGCCTGTTTGTCTACCTGTATCTTTGCTTCTTAGTATCACTAGAACATTTTCTGATAGATTTATTTTGTGTTTGCCATATTACCATATTACCATTCTGAATGATCCACACATATATATTATATATATATATATATATATATAATATATATATATATATATAGAGAGAGAGAGAGAGAGAGAGAAGAGAGTGAGTGAGAGGGGGGGAGATGAGAGAGAGAGTGGAGAGGGGGGGGAGAGAGAGAGAGAGGAGAGAGAGGGAGGGAGAGGAGAGAGAGAGAGGAGAGAGAGAGGTAGAGAGAGAGGAGAGAGAGAGAGAGAGAGGAGAGAGAGAAGAGAGAGAGAGAAGAGAGGAAGAGAGAGAGGAGAGAGAGAGAGAGCGACCATAGTGTCCAAAAAAGTCCCGGGTCGGTCAAATATGTTTCAAAATATTTTAAATTGCGCTACAAAACCTTACACAAAGTTACTGAACATAAAAATCTATTTTTACACATATTCAGTGAATCCGCTACTTCCTCAGGGGGGCGGCCCCCTAGGAGTCAGAAGAAAATATTAAATTGTAAGCATAGGTTGATATGCATAGTAAATAAAAGGTCTTTATTAGTAGAGTACCGACCCGGGACATTTTGGACGCCTTGTATAGTTTTCTACTTTTATGATATTTTACTTTTTTATTTTGTTATCCTACTAAGTTTTATATATATTCTTAAGACTCTTCCACACGGCATAATTAAACACAATATTAGGTTTAGTACAAGATAAAAAACACAAACATTTTCGTAATATAATATATTTGTTTAAAAGTTTTTGTTTTTTAACTTATATTTGTTTTAAATCGAAAGATTTTGTTTAAAAAGTTTTATAGGTGAAGGATTCAAGCATTTATTATCTCCGCGTAAATGTCTTGCTCGGCACTTAATCTAGAACAGCTTTTCTAGGAATATTTTATTAAATGTCTTTACACATCTGCTCTATTATTCCAGTTTACTACTTTACCAAACTATTAGGGTGTGTAATGATAAAATCCTATAATGATAGGATCCAAAATAAAAACAGTTGACAAGGATATTTTTGATATTCAAGGATTTACATCTTTACGGAGTCTTGATTGACGCAGGAAGGTTGATTACTTCATTAGGCAAATAGTGGCATTTTACTCCAGGAAAAAAATCCTAAGAAACAAAATCAGATCTTACATCCTTTACTATTCATTTATTAATTGTATAATATATTTATTCATCAAAGTGGTTTTGTAGAATTTCATAAATATATGTTTTCAATCACAATTGAGTCTTTGCTTACTACTGTATCGAAACAATTACTATTACAAATGCATGTTACTTATGTATTATATAAGAATGATATCTAAATTTGTATTAAAAGCTAAGTAAAAGTGACACCTGAGTGATTATAATTTCAATAACTTGTACTTAGCAGGCCCAATTACTTAAAATAATTTTTTATCTCAGACTTTTAAAGGTAGACCCATATCCTTTTTATTTAGCTATATTAGATAATTCACAGCAAACATAAATACATAAGCAAACATAAGGAATTATTTTAATTTTATCTCTAAGAATGATTGTCAATAAACTTTTTGATATCTGGAATGTGAGAAACCGAATGACATTTGTTTGTTTTGTATGCAATAATCTTTAACAAAAAACCTATCAATTTTCTTTTCGTGCAATAATGAATTCCACTACGAATATTGTATTCTGCCTATATAAAACAAACTTTTATTCAATCATTTTAATTAGATACATAGAATAAGGAAATAAGTTTAGATTTAAAATGGCTTTAAAACACTAAATTGATTAGGGCATAGACTCCTAAAATATATTCGCTTACATAGTTCCTTGTGGATGTAAAATGAAGTGAAGTTTACCTACACATGGAATAAAACTGACCGTGTCTCTTTACTTCATAAATAAAAAATTTTAGTTATGGAATTAACAAATAAAAAAATATTGTAAATGAAAATGAGATGACACTTTAACATCTGGAATTAGGTAATAAAATATCTTTATTTAAATGTAAAGTTAATAATTTTAAGAAAGATTGTTTGTCCCTTTCTTTAACCAATGAGTTATAGGTACATAGGTGGACGTGTAACATATCTTTCCTCAACTTCATATTATCTACAATGCCTGCAACGATATAACGTACGTGTATTAGACTGAAGAAACTGATCCACTTTGTTCCTGATTTCAGAGTTAGATATTGTGTTGCTCTACTTGTAGACTAAGAGTTACTTTACCGTTTACTGTTAGCTATAAACATGCTACTCTACTCCTATTCCCTCTTATGCTCTGTACAAGGAACAACATGTAAAGTTGAAATTGTAGATAAGTATCTCTTTCTCTCTCTCTTCTCTCTCTCTCTCTCTCTCTCTCTCTCCTCTCTCTCTCTCACTCACTCACTCACTCACTCACTCACTCACTTCTCTACCCATTATTATATCAGTTATACTAATATGCTATACAATCACCACGTTACGACGTTCAACAATAAATAAATGTTTTTTTTAAATTGTATAAAAACAGGATGTCAGTTTAACCACAACTACCTAATCCAGTACAAGGATCAAATAAAAGCAAAATTATAAAAAAATATACCATGTTACTGATCTTATTGTTTTTTTTAATTAAAATAACTTTACAAACTTTGAAAATATTAATTTTACTTTTTGAATCAGAAACCTTAGTTACATGATTTCTACAAAATAGATTTGCTTACACTAAAAACTATATTGGTTTAAAAATGTAATGCCATTTGAAAAGTAAATTAAAATTTATGTTTAAATTGGTATAAAATAAGAAGTAAATACTCTGAATCCGGGGAGAGAAGAACCGACAAATTATGCTTCGAATTAGTACATATGTCATTACTACTTCTCAGAACCCAAGACCCGTGTTTGGTAGTGGCATTTAGTCAGATAATAATTTCTGGTGAGCACTAATGGTAACGGGTTCTATGAGGGACACGGATATCCATCTGATGAAATATTACTGAACAGTCGTTTTAATAGTTTGCATAGGAAGACCATACCCATCATCGTTATTTCGCTTTGCAATTGGCGGAAACCTAAAGGCATTGAATATTATAAACAAATCCTTATCCCTGTATGGAACCGAAGTATCAACCTCACTATCATGAAAAAACGCTGCGTCTGAAACTGAATCCAAGATAAGTGTTTACCACTCTGGTAAGGAAACCAGATCACAGCGGAGACATGCAAGGCAGTTTTTTCTGCGTAATAAATAAATAATGATGTTAAAAATATTTTGAGGCAGAGTGTACCAATAAATGTAACAGAAAAGGACTACAATAATTTGCTCCAGATTAAGACGTGTTGTGCTTATCTCTTCTATGTTTCTCATGGCATTACGAATCAACACTGCTTTCTTTAAATTGGGCAATTATTTTAAACATAACGTTAAGGGGACTACCCCTCCACTATGTAAACCTATCATATCCATCATGAAAGACAGGGTTTAGTTATACATAAATTGCGTCAGCATGCAGATTGTACTGTCAACACTAGAAATGAGATTATATGTATAATGGCTGAAACTGTAGACTTGCAGATCTCGTGGTGAGCTTCCATGATGCGCAAAAGGCCCTTAAGGCTTAGTGCATATCAACAGGCCGCCCCCATAGAAGAAGTGTTTTACTGTGGGAGGTGGGGGGGTTTGAAAACCCCTGTGTGGCATTCATCAGCGACAGATGAACAGGAGGTAATAAATTTTCTTTTACATTTCTTAAACTTTGTAGGAAAGAAAGTCACATTTCATATGCGTATTGCTGATTTTATTAATAGAACGAATCCTAGAAAAGAACATCTGGGTACAGGACTGGTTGCACTGGTTTTTTAATAATAGCTCATTTTAATTAGTTCCTCACTCAGTTAGTGGACTCAGAGACTCAGTTTTCTTATTTTAAAATTAACTAATAAGAGGAATAAAACTATTCAAGATAAAATGAAAAAAAAATGTATCGGTTCCAAGTATGGAATATATAGAAACAACTAGTTAGGAAATATTTTATCTTATAAAACCACTAACATCTAAGATAAAGAAAATACATCAATTAAGAGGCATACTCGCAGCTATTACAGTTTTAATAAAAAGTTAAGTATATATGTCCCGGTATTTTTATTTTTATTATGACCCTACTTATCAGCTAAATACAATCAATTATGTCATTGCGAATGCTTTCAATAACCATTTGCTGGAATGTCTGCTCAATTAGTCAGCGACGCGTTTGGTCAGGCAACGGTCCTGTTGCAGGTCTGTTTGTATGTGAAACTGACAGATAACGGCCAAATATCTACACTATCTACACAATGAACAACAAGTAATCCGTCGGGGAGCTTCACTAAAATTGTAATTGTTACCGTTAAAATTTATAACCAACCAATTCTACAACGTTTTGCTGAAACACTATATAATTATCTTTCAGTACGGTAAACTTGTTTCTAAATTACTAAAAACTTCACTTACTGTATACTTGCATAAAACTGATGTTAGTAAAACTTTTAATCGATTAATCGATCAGAACAATTCCTACTTTAAAGAGCACCACCTTTTCTTATAAAACTAATACGGCTTTATTAGGACAATGAGTAAAAAACTAGCGTTGGACAGACATTGAACCACAATTAACTAAGTTTACTAATTTTAAAGAGAAAACCCCCAGAAAATCTATTTGGATAGTGTAGACGTCGAGATGTTTTTTAATATTTTAAATATTAATAATTAATATTTTTATACTAATCTTGTATATTTTTTACAATTATTCTTCACTTTCTTTATTTCATGTAAATAAACACTTTTAAAATAATGCTATATCGCTGTGTTTATAGATTAAATTGGTCTTAATTTCTACTTAAATGAATCAGATATCTTTATACTCCTATATGAGTATGTTGCTTTGTTGTTCCAAGCAATAAAATGCATATGTACGTAGGTCATAGGAAACCTACTTTTATCAAATAGCGTTTACTTTTTGTGTCTCCTAATTTATTTCTCGTCAAAAAATAGAGGTAAACAATCTATACTCTGTGGCATTATTAATAAAATTTTATTAACATATATGTGGGACAATCGGCGCATTTACACACACACGCGCGTCAAATTTTTAACAACAGAGTCTCTTTTCTGACTTTGCTTAAATTAATAAAATTCAATAATTATTTAAAACCTCAATATGAAAACTAATTAATATTATTTTATACTCAAATTAACTGTAATTTTTTATGATATTAAATTACTTGTAATATCCTAAAATAAAATAATACATCTATATATAGTAAATAAAATTAAAACCCCACTGGGCGTAAAAGTATTCATATTTTTTCAAACTGATTCATGATATAATAAATAAGTTGCAATTGCATGTTATGAAGAAAACCCTAGTTAGAAAGCAGTTAAAGCTTGAAAACGTTCCTAGCACTAAAACAGTTTGACAGTCAAAGACCCATTACGGGTAAAGGCTTTCAGGATGAGGAAAGTAATTAAGTAAGGGTTACAGAGTTTCACACCACAGTTCTCCATTGCTTAATGTCATGATGGAACAGCGTTACTAAAGCAGGTAAGATAATATCAAAATTTATTTATTAGGAAATCAGTCCAAATATACCTTCATCGCATATTTCCACAATTACAATTATATTTAAGTACACAGAAACACAGAAAACAATATAAGATTTTTCGTGATTAAGATGATTATTACAACAAATAAACATAGTATTATTTAACACTAATATTTTAATTATGCGATTGTTTTTTACCAGTACCAAATGTCAGGTAAATGCTTTGTCCTACGTATGAGCGTAGGTCTTATAGTCTTAAACGGGGAAATAACTATGGAAAATAGATTTTCCATAAAACTGTCTAGAAAACAATATGCTAAACGTATTTTTAGTTTTATATCTATGTTATAGTTGAAAGTAGTGCTTAATCAACAAATATTGATGGGAACTCGGTTGTATAACTTATCATTTTAATAACCGTATGTATATTTTAATTTCCTGTTTATGAAAATTGCTACTCTGAAATAAAATAAACTATGGTAGCCTATTTTTGGGTATTAGAAACACATTGTTTCAGCAGGCCAAAACTAACAAATAATGCAATATATAACAGGTGCCCTATTTCACTTCGTTTAGCGTCTGTCTGTCTGTATGTGTTTTTTGGGAAAAAATTACTACTCAAAAACCAATTAGGATACAGAATTCAAACTTAACAGTTATGTTTAAGCTAGTGTTGGTCCTTTTCAGTGAAAAAAAATAAAACAAATATCTCATTTGCATTTCAAAATGGCGGCCATTCAAAATTTTCAAATTGTATTAGCTTTGAAAACGGCTTCTTTGACAACAAATTCACCAATATAATTTTTTTTAGCATATTTTTTTACCAATACAACAATTTTTGTTTCAAAAAGATTGAATAACAAATAACTGAGTTACAGCACCAAACGTAAAAAACAGGTTAAATCCATGCATTGCAAGTACATACAACAATGTAGTGGATTTTTACGAATAAACTTTTTAAGGTTCTTTATTAAAATACTGAACAATTATTATAACCTAAAAAAAATATTACTATCATTTTTGTTTCCATTTACAGTAATCAATTTGTTACACACACACACACAAATAAAAAAGAAACAAACTATTCACAATGCTCTTAAAAAAACAATAGCATAATATTACATGAAAACAGCTGACCAACAATCAGCAACCAAATCAGGTATTTTAAATGAAGAAAAACTAATAAACAAACTATCAATACATTGTTGAGCAAGTCTATGTTTTGAACGTGATTTTTCACTGTTTGAATGTTCTGTTCTTCTTTGTAATTCCTGTTAGTTTTACCTGTTAATTTAAATTTCTTTTATTACTTTGTTTCTTGTACGATATGAACCGTTTTACTTTTGAAGAGTATGCTGATATTCACTTTGTGTACGGACTTGCTGGAGGCAATGCCAAGATTAGCTAGCAGATTGTACAGAGAGCGCTTTCCAGATAGGCTGCACCCAGTTCATAGCGTCTTCAGTGCCGTTCATATTCGTCTTTAGGGAAACTAGACATTTGAGAAATAATGTTTGTAGAACGGGTAAGATCCGTACGGACTGTTGATTTTGAAGAAGAGGTTTTATTATTCGTACAAGAAAACCCCTCAACCAGCGTTCGCGATAATGCTCATAATTTGGATGTATGCAGAATTTCTGTGTGGAAAGTGTTAAATGAAGAACGTTTGGGCCCTTACAGACATCAGAAAGTACAAGCCTTAGAACCTGCAGATTTTGCTGTTAGGGTAGACTGCTCTCGTTGGTTCCTTCACAAATTAGTTGATGAACCCGATTTTTTAAGGTATGTTCTCTTTACTGACGAAGCGTCATTTACTCGAGATGGCATATTTAATAGCCGAAACAGCCATTATGGGCTGAAGAGAACCCTCATGAAAATTGTGCAACGTAAGTATCAGCACAAATTTTCTGTTAATATCTGGGCTCGAATAGTAGACGGATATTTGATTGGGCCACACATTATACCAAACAGACTGAACTTATGAAGTTTTTTTTTAGGGAAATCTTACCTGAGCTGTTGGAACATGTTCCTATTGAAACTAGACAAAGAATGTGGTTTCCAACACGATGGAGCACCGACCCACTTTTCCCTGATTGCTAGACAACATTTGAATGAAGAGTTTGGAGATCGTTGGATTGGACGTGGAGGTCTCGTCCCTTTCCCTCCACGGTCACTTGAATGAAATGGATCTAGTAGCTAGAGTTGTTGAGGCTGCTGCAGTTATTCAAGACAGTAATCCTTTTGAAGGGGTGAGAGAATCGTGCTTTACGACGCTTCAGAATCTGCAACGAGTTACAAGGACGCCACTTTGAGCAACGATTTATGAAAGTTTTACAGTAATGTAATCATTGATTTCTTAATAAAAAATATCATGTTCAATAAAATTTTTCAAACACATTGAATTAATTACGCTGTTTCACCACAATTTGCTATGTAAGAAAACCCTATACCCAACCATAACGTAGCCCTTATTAACATTTTTTTAAGATTTAAAACCAGGATTCACAATTGGTTAAGAACTTTTTTTAAACTTACCTTAAAAACAAATTTTAAAAAATTAATATTAAATTTCAGGTTATAATATTTTTCACTATTTTAATAAAGAACCTTAAAAAGTTTATTCGTAAAAATCCACTACATTGTTGTATGTACTTGCAATGCATGGATTTAACCTGTTTTTACGTTTGGTGCTGTAACTCAGTTATTTGTTATTAAATCTTTTTGAAACAAAAATTTTTGAATTGGTAATGAAATACGCTAAAAAAGGTTATATTGGTTAATTTGTTGTCAAAGTAGCCGTTTCAAAGCTAATACAATTTGAAAATTGTGAACAGCCGCCATTTTTGAAATGCAATGAGATATTTGTTTATTTTTTTTCACTGAAAAGGATATAACATAACTGTTAAGTTTGAATTCTGTATCTTGTGTGGTTTTTGAGTAGTAATTTTTTTCCCCAAAAAACACATACAGACAGACAGATGCTAAACGAAGCGAAATAGGGCACTTGTTATATTGCATTATTTGTTAGTTTTGGCCTGCTGAACAATGTGGCAAAGTTTGTTCGAATGGTTGCTGGACACCCTGTATAGTTATTGGTATACCATTTCATTCTAATATGCTGGCCTTTTAAAATTTTAAATGTATTCATAGCTCCGTAACTTATTCAGCTAAAGAAAATTGAAAGTTTGGTTGAAATTCATTAGTTTAATATGAAAATATTTTATATATAAATTATACGTAAATCTCATTCATAAATTAATCATTACATTACCAGTCCTGTTGTGATAAAATGTACCAAATCTTTCTAGCTGAGCTAGAACTACTTTTATTAAAAATTACCTTTTGCAATGGATATATTTTGCTAAACATGGTTCTACTGTGTATACATCTATACCTAGTATTAAACACACATCTAAGAGACGGTAAATATAAATGTATACAGAATTATTCAAATATAAGCGTTTAATAAGCAATTTTTACTTTTAAAAACTACTATCTAAATTAAAATGCTTTCTTGACAACCATATCAGCCCCGGGTTGGCGGTAAAGTGTCCATTATTCTCAGACGTGCTAATTACTGGGACGCAATGTTTGTCACTCAACTCTGACTATGGACGAAATTCCTTTTTTTTCCTGAAGTCCTGTACGAGTGAATTTCTGTGTTCTGACTTACTGACTCTATACACATTCTTCTGTTTCATTAATGCCGTTTATTTCCGACTATTTACAGATATGGCATCTATTCTGTGTATGATCTAGTTCAATATTGTAGTTGATCTAGTTCGGTATTGTATTTATATTTTGATCATAAGCTCTTTGCTCTACCATATAACTCCTTGTTTGTTAGATATGTGATTGATAGTATTCTTTTACATATTTAATTTTAAAATAAATATTTTGTTAAACTCCAATTTACTACCTTTACTTTAGTTTAAACTTTACTAGCGAAACGTTGCAAGTGTTTCGTTTTAAGTGTGCTATCTTAAAATTTAATCATGCTGCATTACATTCCGTTAATTCTTTTTTTAGTATATGCATGTACCTTAGTTAAATAATTATATTTAATCTTTTTATGTCAATAAAGCCTACATAAATGTAGGTTTCCTTTGTAAGAAAGTCTCGTTATTTACTTCCAAATATGCATAAACTCTATTGATACATTATGTTTATTGTTCAAACTTACAATATGCCAACTTTATACGACAAATCTTTACACTTTGTAAAATAAGTAGTTAGTGAAATAAATAAAAAGATTTTTTTCAGATGTATACTAGTCATTCAAAACTAGATGTGGGTAAGTACATTATTCGTTTTGTATATTTTAAATAAAATATTTACAACGAAGAATACTTTTTTTGGGAAAAGCTCAACATTTGTTCTTTTTTAAAAAGCGAATCCGTACTCGGATCCACTTTCTTGGTGAAAAACCTCAGAGAGCGGAAAGAAAAATTGGGTTCTGAAAGATATTGGTGGCCTCCTTTTCTTTCTAACAATTTCGAATCATTGTGATTCCAGTAATTCTTTGTAAGCGCTAAATGTTTTACATTTTAGATATGGTTTTTATTAATTTCAAATACTTGAAATACATAAGTTTAAAATACTAATGTAGGAACATACTTTATTGCTTTGATTGAGGATTGATATAAATCACATACTAAGCATTTTCTATGTTATATCTAAATATCTAATATTATTGAATTAGTAATAAATAAAACACAATAAATAACAAGAAAACAATCGTATTTATTTTAGTTGAAGTAATATTCATCAAAGCACTCTTTCGCTAACATTCAGTTTTATAATCGTAATGTACTATACTAGACATGCAACTTGTATGCTCTATAACTTATACTTTTAGGATTAAACATTTCATTTGTTTAAAGTTTGAATTACTGTGTTATAGACACCAGTATAATGGTCGTATAACTACTCAAATAACGCGTTTATTATATAGATGTAGTAACAATATTAAATGTACTTCATAACGCATACTACTTTAACTTTGAACCCTCATAATAATTATAATTATCTAAAATAAATCTCCTTCACCTTTTTTTAAAGATATTCTCAATCAATGCTTATTTTTTTTCCAAACAGAGCGTCTACTTTAATTAAATTTTAAAATTTGAACTTATAAATTATATATAATATTCCAAAATAAATTATTCCTCTGTAGCTTCAGATTGTTTTCTACCGTTACCTTGTTATCTAGAGAAGATCTATAAAAGCAACATTTTCTATTGTCTTCGATTTAAAACTATAGTACAAGGATGGGATTAAATAACGGAGATGTAAATTTGTATAAACATTACTACAAAGACCATTATGTGTGTGGATTGGAAGGGGACGCGATGAGTCTGGTCAGACATAAGAATGTTTTGTCGAATTTCCATTGTTATTTGTCAATTTATTTAAATATGTTCCAAATAATTACGTTTTTACGTATAGAGTAGTAATAATTGTAGTCATACAATTAATTTTGGCACCTAATTATATTTAATGGCTGGTATTACATTCAGTATCAGACCTAAACTCCAACATGTAATAGTATAATATACGAGTACTTAGTTATTTTCTTTCATATAAAATGCTTGAAAATATTCGTCATAAACACAAAAGTGTAAGTGGAACCCAGATATAAATTTACATACAGTAAATAACTTTGAAAATATTTTGAATATCAAAAGTGGCTTATCTCATCAGGCGAGTTTTACTCACAAACTCCTAATTATAAACAGTAAAATCAAAATAGTCATGCCTTGTTATGTATACGTAACTGAATTAAGACTTTACAGTTTTCCATCACATTAAAACATCAGTAACCCAACTAAAATGTTGTTATACTCTGGCCTCCGTAAATAGTTTAAGTAAACAAGTTTTTTTTATGTGAATTATGCAAAATTTTAGATTTCATCGTTGTTAATTTTTTTACCTTGACTCAATCAATCCTTGCATAATATATGTTAAAGAGGAAGTAAGTGACGTAAGCAAATAAACATTACTTTAAGGTTCTTATGTCAATTAATTTCCATAATGTCATCCTGATACATAGGCTTTGATAAGGTTCATCACGATTCACTTTGAGGTATATGCACAATAATAAACTCTAAGTTATAATCTGTGTCGTATATTACCTAGATATAGTGAAATATTAGAACAAGTTACAATATACATGTGTTCTATGTTTATTTCTTGACAAAACTAACGGGTTGATGACAAATTTCGGTGAACACGCTAGCTTCACCTCCTATCAGTTACGCCGGTGATGGCTCTACATAACCTACTTGTATAATATGGAGAACCTAAGGAACATCGTTAGCTTACACAATGATGTAGTGCTTGTTTACTTCATGTCAAGGGTAACGCTTGGGAGACGTTCCGTAACCAAATTAGTCAACTTTACTAACCTCACGTCCATGTCTTTGGTTCTGGACGTACACATTTATTTATGGAAAACTCTTTAGTGGTATGATGTAGTATTAAACACCTCCTTTTTTATAAAAGTGTATATGAAATAACTAGAAGCAAAAGTACATAAATCAGCTGGTAATCATAGTCTCCATCTTTCATATGGTAATTAGAATATTCCAATAGTATCCTTTGGTTTACAATTTATCTATTATTTTGTGTTATACCTGACCTTAATTTGGCCTAAAAGCCACACATTCCTTTTATTGTCCTGTAGATATCCGCATCAAACTGCTAGTATTGTTCTTATGTGGGTACACTCAGTTTCACTTGGGATCATTTTTTATTTTGAATTCGACCCTTAAATATAATTTAAAAGTCGCAAGACAGGACAAGTAGAAAGAACTTTACTTAACCTACGAGGAAATAAGGCTTTTTATGTTGGAAAATAAAACAACTTTGTAATATTAGTCCATATAAATAGAGCTGTAGATAAGCAAGGCTTTTCAATAATACGTCACCAACATGTATGTGAGAAAAAAGATTCTGCCTTAAATCTTAACATATTGCTGAAACATACTGTAAGTATGACTTTTGTGAATATTAATTCTAGGAGTTTTGTGAATAAAACATATTTTTTAAGATTTCCAATTCAATAAGGCTTATACGTATTGAAATTATGTCATGTTTTTTAAAATATACATTTTTTAACAAATAAAAATATGTTCCTATTATGCAGCTATAATTCCATAAACATACCTTAAGAATAATATGTCCTTGTTTTTAAACTTTTTACAGTTTACTTTATTTAACTTTCAATATGTAGCTTTTGAGTAACATTTATTGCTACAATATGTATGTACAAATGCTATACAATGAGTTTCAGTTTACACCCTCAATTCGGGGAAATTTTTAACAATCTCAATTTAAAAAGAGTCCCAGTAAGGATGCAACGATTCTGCCAATTATCATGTTGAGTAGCCTATCAAAGAGTTATAAACTATCCAAGGGATATATAATTTGAAAATAAGAAATTGACGTTGTATTTGAAAATGAAATTACCAACAAAAAGTTTGTTTACAAAAAAAGGTTTATCACACGTCATTTATTACGCTTAAATATACTATTTTTATACATACAGTTATATTTAAGGTTACCCTAAAAACTAATTTACATGTCCTCATAGAAAACTTTAAAGATAATATTGTTTTTAAAGTTGGCACTTAAAATGGTTTTGGATCTAGGCAAAAACTAATAAGCAATCTAATAACTGCATGAACAAGATATTATACATACATGCTTACTATTTATTTTCAGAACAATTTATTCTTTTGAACATTCAGAATAGTTAAGAAGTAAATAAATATTTCGAGCAGTTACTAATAAACCAAGTTAGGAGAACATCTTAACATATTAATATAAGAGTATCTGTAATTACCGAAAATACATACTTTTAATTTAGAAATAGTTTATTTAAAAACTATAAATGAAGGATATGGCCAATTTAACTCACCTGGCTGCATTTGACTTCTGTACAACTTTGAACAGTTCAATACTGTTTTCATCGATCTTGAGGCATTCGGTAATAAACCTTGTAGCTCTAAGAATGAAAAGGGGTCTTCTTTGTAAAGCAGCTGTTACTTTGTTGTTACATGAAAACAGGATCACTGTTGTATAGAAAACAAAGAAGGATTTTTCTAATAAAGTTTCCGCTTCAGTGTAGAGACTAGTAGAAGGAATCCCTAAATATAGCTCGTTCCTCGTCAAAGAACGTAATGACGGCTTCAGGGCACGTTCCCCCAGTCACCTATTCGTTCGTTTAAATTTCAAAAATCTTTATTACACTAGCTTTATGGATTTACGTATATAAAATCATGTTTTCTTTATTCTGGGAGTCCTATTTGTTTTAGTTTTTCTGTGGGGGGTAAGAAAGTATAAGGTTTATTTAAATATAGGTCTGCAACATTTATGAAAAGAAAACAGATCCGTTTTAAATATGTATATTAAAATATTTCAATATATTTCCATTTAAAATCCCCACTGTTTTTAAATATGTTTTCTGAAGGAAACTGGAAACTCTAGCAATGCGGTCATGAACTAATGTTATTATTTACTTCACATTTTTGATTTACCACAAATTATGTTAAGTTTTTTTGAAAAATGGACTGTATTACAAAACAAATATCTTTAACATCTTACAGAATGTACTAACAATGTGTTTTAATCCCAAATAGGCTACCATAGTTTAGTTTATTTCAGAGTAGCAATTTTCATAAACAAGAAATTAAAATATTACATACAGTTATAAAATGATAAGTTATACAACCGGAGTTCCCTCAATATTTGTTTGATTAAGCACTACTTTCAACTATACTACATAGATATAAAACTACGTTTAGCATATTGTTCTAGACAGTTTTATGGAAAATCTATTTTCCATAGTTATTCACGTTTAAGACTATAAGACCTACGCTCATACGTGGGACAAAGCATTTACCTGACATTTGGTACTGGTAAAAACAATCGCATAATTAAATATTAATGTTAAATATACTATGTTTATTTGTTGTATATTCATCTAATCACGAAAAATCTTAATATTGTTTTCTGTGTTTCTGTGTACTTAAATATAATTGTAATTGTGGAAATATGCGATGAAGGTATATTTGGACTGATTTCCTAATAAATAAATTTTGATATTATCTTACTGCTTTAGTAACGCTGTTCCATCATGACATTAAGCAATGGAGAACTGTGGTGTGAAACTCTGAACCCTTACTTAATTACCTTTCCTCATCCTGAAAGCCTTTACCAGTAATGGGTCTTTGACTGTCAAACTGGTTTTAGTGCTAGGAACGTTTTCAAGCTTTAACTGCTTTCTAACTAGGGTTTCTTCATAACATGCAATTGCAACTTATTTATTATATCCATGAATCAGTTTGAAAAATTATGAATACTTTTACGCCCAGTGGGGTTAATTTTATTTACTATATATAGATGTATTATTTTATTTTAGGATATTACAAGTAATTTTAATATAAAAAATTACAGTTAATTTGAGTATAAATAATATTAATTAGTTTCATATTGAGGTTTTAAATAATTATTGAATTTTTATTAATTTAAGCAAAGTCAGAAAAGAGACTCTGTTAAAATTTGACGCGCGTGTGTGTGTGTGTATTGCGCCGATTGTCCACATATATGTTAATAAAATTTATTAATAATGCCACAGAGTATAGATTGTTTACTCTATTTTTGACGAGAATAAATTAGGAGACACAGAAAGTAAACGCTATTTGATAAAAGTAGGTTCCTATGACCTACGTACATATGCATTTTATTGCTTGGAACAAAAAACAACATACTCTATAGGAGTATAAAGATATCTGATTCATTTAAGTAGAAATTAAGACCAATATAATCTATAAACACAACGATATAGCATTATTTTAAAAGTGTTTATTTACACTAAATAAAGAAAGTGAAAAATAATTGTAAAAAATATACAAGATTAGTATAAAATATTAATTATTAATATTAAATATTAAAAAACATCTCGACGTCTACACTATCCAAATAGATTTCTGGGGGTTTTCTCTTTAAAATTAGTAACTTAGTTAATTTTGGCTCAATGTCTGTCCAACGCTAGTTTTTTACTCATTGTCCTAATAAAGCCGTATTAGTTTTATAAGAAAAGGTGGTGCTCTTTAAAGTAGGAATTGTTTCTGCTGATTTACATTTTTCTTTAGCATGTTAGATATGGTATTTTAAGATATGTAGTTTTTTAACGATTAAAAGTTTTACTAACATCAGTTTTATGCAAGTATACAATAAGTGAAGTTTTAGTAATTTAGAATAAGTTACCGTACTGAAAGATAATTATATAGTGTTCAGCAAAACGTTGTAGAATTGGTTGGGTATTAATTTTAACGGTAACAATTACATTTTAGTGAAGCTCCCCGACGGATTACTTGTTGTTCATTGTGTAGATAGTGTAGATATTTGGCCGTTATCTGTCAGTTCACATACAAACAGCCTGCAACTGGACCGTTGCCTGACCAAACGCGTCGCTGACTAATTGAGCAGACATTCCAGCAAATGGTTATTGAAAGCATTCGCAATGACATATTGATTGTATTTAGCTGATAAGTGGTCATAATTAATAATAAAAATACCGGACATATATACTTAACTTTTTATTAAAACTGTAATAGCTGCGAGTATGCCTCTTAACTGATGTATTTTCTTTTATCTTAGATGTTAGTGGTTTATAAGATAAGATATTTCCTAACTAGTTGTTTCTATATATTCCATACTTGGAACCGATACATTTTTTTCATTTATCTTGAATAGTTTATTCCTCTTATTAGTTAATTTAAATAAGAAAACTGAGTCTCTGAGTCCACTAACTGAGTGAGGAACTAATTAAAATGAGCTATTATTAAAAACCAGTGCAACAGTCCTGTACCCAGATGTTCTTTTCTAGGATTCGTTCTATTAAGAAATCAGCAATACGCATATGAATGTGACTTCTTTCCTGACAAAGTTTAAGAAATGTAAAAGAAATGTTATTACCTCCTGTTCATCTGTCGCTGATGAATGCCACACAGGGGTTTTCAACCCCCCTACCTCCCACAGTAAACACTTCTTCTTCTATGGGGCGGCCTGTTGATATGCACTAAGCCTTAAGGGCCTTTTGCGCATCATGGAAGCTCACCACGAGATCTGCAAGTCTACAGTTTCAGCCATTTTATAAATATAATCTCATTTCTAGTGTTGACAGTACAATCTGCATGCTGGACACAATTTATGTCTAACTAAACCCTGTCTTTCATGATGGATATAATAGGTTTACATAGTGAGGGGTAGTCGCCTTAACGTTATGTTTAAAATAAGTGCCAATTAAAGAAAGCAGTGTTGATCGTAATGCCATGAGAAACATAGAAGAGATAAGCCTCACGTCTTAATCTGGAGCACGTATTGTAGTCTTTTCTGTTACATTTCTTGGTACACTCTGCCTCAAAATATTTTAACATCATTATTTATTTATTATGCAGAAAAAACTGCCTTGCAGGTCTCCGCTGTGATCTGGTTTCCTTACCAGAGTGGTAAACACTTATCTTGGATTCAGTTCAGACGCGGTTTTTCAGGATAGTGAGGTTGATACTTCGGTTCCAGTACAGGGATAAGGATGTTTATAATATTCAATGCCTTTAGGTTCCGCCAATTGCAAAGCGAAATACGATGATGGGTATGGTCTTCCTATGCAAACTATTAAAACGACTGTTCAGTAATATTTCATCAGATGGATATCCGTGTCCCTCATAGAACCCGTTACCATTAGTGCTCACCAGAAATTATTATCTGACTAAATGCCACTACCAAACACGGTTCTTGGGTGTCTGAGAAGTAGTAATGACATATGTACTAATTCGAAGCATAATTTGTCGGTTCTTCTCTCCCCGGATTCAGAGTATTTACTTCTTATTTTATACCAATTTAAACATAAATTTTAATGACTTTTCAAATGGCATTACATTTTAAACCAATATAGTTTTTAGTGTAAGCAAATCTATTTTGTAGAATCATGTAACTAAGGTTTCTGATTCAAAAAGTAAAATTATATTTTCAAGTTTGTAAAGTTATTTTAAAAAAAAAAAAAACAATAAGATCAGTAACATGGTATTTTTTTTATAATTTTGCTTTTATTTGATCCTTGTACTGGATTAGGTAGTTGTGGTTAACTGACATCCTGTTTTTATACAATTTAAAAAAACATTTATTTATTGTTGAACGTCGTAAGTGGTGATTGTATAGCATATTAGTATAACTGATATAATAATGGAGAGAGAGTGAGTGAGTGAGAGAGAGAGAGAGAGAGAGAGAGAAAGAGAGAGAGAGAGAGAGAGAGAGAGAGAGAGAGAGAGAGAGAGAGAGAGAGAGAGAGAGAGAGAGAGAGAGATTACTTATCTACATTTCAACTTACATGCTGTGCTTGTACAGAGCATAAGAGGGAATAGGAGTAGCACGTTTGTCGTTTTATAGCTAACAGTAAACGGTAAAGTACTCTTAGTCTACAAGTAGAGCAACACAATACTAACTCTGAAATCAGGACAAAGTGGATCAGTTCTTCAGTCTAATACGACGTATATCGTTGCAGGCATTGTAGATAATATGAAGTTGAGGAAAGATATGTTACACGTCCACCTATGTACCCTACTCATTGGTTAAAGAAAGGGACAAACAATCTTTCTAAAATTATTAACTTTACATTTAAATAAAGATATTTTATTACCTAATTCCAGATGTTAAAGTGTCATCTCATTTTCATTTACAATATTTTTTTATTTGTTAATTCCATAACTATATTTTTTATTTATGAAGTAAAGAGACACGGTCAGTTTTATTCCATGTGTAGGTAAACTTCATTTTACATCCCACAAGGAACTATGTAAGCGAGTATATTTTAGAGTCTATGCCCTAATCATTTAATGTTTTAAAGCCATTTTAATCTAAACGTATTTCCTTATTCTATGTATCTAATTAAAATGATTGAATAAAAGTTTGTTTTATATAGGCAGAATACAATATTCGTAGTGGAATTCATTATTGCACGAAAAGAAAATCGATAGGTTTTTGTTAAAGATTATTGCATACAAACAAACATATGTCATTCGGTTCTCACTTTTCCAGATATCAAAAAGTTTATGACAATCATTCTTAGAGATAAAATTAAAATAATTCCTTATGTTTGCTTATGTATTTATGTTGCTGTGAATTATCTTATATAGCTAATAAAAAGATATGGTCTACCTTTAAAGTCTGAGATTAAAAATTATTTAAGTATTGGCCTGCTAAGTACAAGTTATTGAAATTATAATCACTCGGTGTCACTTTTAACTTAGATATTTTAATACAAATTTAGATATCAATTCTTTATATAATACATAAGTAACATGCATTTGTAATAGTAATTGTTTCGATACAGTAGTAAGCAAAGACTCAAAAGTGATTGAAACATATATTTATGAAATTCTACAAAACCACTTTGATGAATAATATATTATACGAATTAATAAATGAATAGTAAGGGATGTAAGATCTGATTTTGTTTCTTAGGAATTTTTTCCCTGGAGTAAAATGTCCACAATTTGCCTAATGAAGTAATCAACCTTCCTGCGTCAATCAAGACTCCGTAAGATGTAATCCTTGAATATCAAAATATCCTTGACAACTGTTTTATTTTGGATCCTATCATTATAGGATTTTGTCATCATACACACCCTAATAGTTTGGTAAAAGTAGTAAACTGGAATAATAGAGCAGATGTGTAAAAAAGACATTTAATAAAATATTCATAGAAAAGCTGTTCTAGATTAGAGGTCCGAGCAAGACATTTACGCGGAGATAATAAATGCTTGAATCCTTCACCTATAAAACTTTTTAAACAAAATCTTTCGATTTCAAAAACTTGAAATAGTATTTTCTTTTATTTCTGTTATTTAAACAAAATTCTGTTTTGATCAAATAATATTATAAGCCATTTACGAAATTAATAAAACAAAAACATTATATGAAGAATTTGCACACAACTACAGTTATCTTGTACTAAACTCGTTAATCGTTCGTTTTAATTAATATGCCGTGTCGGAAGAGTGCAATTTAAGAATATATATAAAACTTTGGTAATATCAAACTTTTAAAGAGATTACTAACACTTCAAAATTAAAAGCTATTTATAGATGATTAGAAATTAATTATTTATACAAGGGCCGTCCCAAGTGTATACGACAATACCCGAAAGCGGTAATCCTTCTACTAATAAAGACCCACCCTTTTGATAGCGATCCAACAAACCTATGCTTACTTGTGGCGAACTTCTCAGCATCCTAGGGGCCGCCCCCCTGAGCCGCACAAAAGTAGCCTTACCACTATTTGTCTGTAAAACCTGAGATCCGTTTTTGTCCTTTGTTCACGCTGACTGTCAATGTACAGTGGATATCCATTATTACTTACTACAATGTTGATTGACGTGGTTAAAAATTAAACAGCTATGTCAATAAACATATTTGACGAAATCAAAATATATGATAATTATGGACACTAATGTATGTGTCTCTACTCTTTTATCTTGTATCTAAACATAATATCTCTGTGTTTAAATCTCCTCTCTGGAAGAGTCTCTCTCTCTTTATGCCTCTCTCTCCTCTCTCTCTCCACGTCCTCATCTCTCTCTCTCTCTCTCTCTCTCCTCGCTCTCCTCTCTCCTTCTCTCTCTCTCTCTCCTCTCTCTCTCCTCTCATCTCTCTCTCTCTCTCTCTCTCATCAGCTCTCCCCTCTTTCTCACTCACTGCTCTCTCTCTCTCTCTCTCTCTCTCTCTCTCTCTATCTCATATATATATACTATATATCTCCATATATATATAAGTGTGGATCATTCAGAAATGGGTTAATATGGTAATATGCACACAAAATAATCTATCATGAAAATGTTCTAGTGATAATTAAGAAGCAAAGATACAGGTAGACAACAGGCACATTTTCATCCTTTTATGTTAAAAGCTACACAGAAATGAATATAGATAATAATGTAAAGTTAAAGAAAAATTACAAGATAATCAGTGTTGCGACGTTTCAACTTACTCAAAATTACTCGAGGGAAATCTCTATCTAATATTTCGTTTGGTTAGTAACAACACCATGTCTTTTAACCATCATGATAATGTTTCATATGATGTATCCACTAATAACCCTATTGCCACAGTACCAGAGCATGCATTGTAATAACTGTAATAACAGCAAATCCTACTATAGCTGTTGTACTTAGGTGACTAATGTACGATGTAGGTTGTTTGATATTTACTTTAATATTTATTTTTCAAACATTTTCAAAAGTAGATTTAAGAGCCGTTTAATTGCAAATTTTCATACTCATACTGACTCAGTGCATGGGATGCGTTTCTCCTCAGTTAGGTTTAGAAAAGTAAGCTTTAATGGGTTATTTTCATTATTTTACTCTCAACGTATAATTACAACAATATATTAATTTTCACTTAAATTTGTGATAGTTTTAATTTTAATGCTGATACTAAAATGATAAATTAAATCCAGTTAAAAATAGCACAAGTTCCTTACGAAGTTACATTTACATTTTTGCTAAATAAATTAGTAGAAGTTAAATTCATAGACGCAATATAGTCATTTCAAGTTCAACTACATACTGACTATGCAGACTTTATGAGTCCAAACATTGGGCTTGACATTATAAATGGATTGTAATTTAGCGGAGTAATGGAGTCTGATAGTAAATTTAGGAAGAGTACAATAATCTTTTCTTCACAAATTCTATTTTTCTCCTATATATAATGTTGGGGTTAAAACGGTTGGGTTTCAAGTACGTCCGATAAACATAATGTCAATAGGACTATAGAACTAGTTAAATACGGCAAAATTGATGAAGGTCATATATTATTGCTTACATTTTTACATATTACAAGTAAAACATAATCATACAATTTATTGTTCTATATATAATTACTCTTTTTTCATGAATATTAGCATAAAAAAGAAAAACAGCAGCAAAATAGTGTAACTAACTAAGCACAACATCAATTGTGGAATAGGTCAATCAATTCATTTTAAAAAGGTGCTTTTGGAACTTTATAAGAAGCCACCTACGTTCAATAGGAAGTTAGAAAAATCTTTATTTTGCCTTCAAAATCCACATATTTACATAACACGAACACCAGCATAGACACCTACAATTCTGACATAGATGGGTTTTCAGTATGGCTAAATTAAGATAAATTGAGAATAGCCTTAGAGAAAAAAAGTGTTACATTGAAATGGTAAATGGAGTTATCAACAAAAATTAAAAAGTCCAAAGGTTTTTATTAAAACCAAATCAATCAGCCAATGTAGCTAAAAAATATTAAAATGAGCCAAACCAAGTTGTCAGTTTAGTATAAAAAGTTAAGATTTTTAGGGGCACCTGATTAGTCCACGTGAAAAAGGTTGTTTTGAGTCTAACGTATAAAGAACAAAAACCAATAGATAATCACCAAGACTTCCCAAAATAAATATGGAAAAATAACTTTTAAAAACAAATAACTGCCGTATGATAAATTTTTAATTTTTTCAATTCTTTGCAGTATGCAGTGAGTGTTTTGACAACAGGAGCGTAGTAAAAGACATAGTGTATACATATGGGCTACTGGGTCCCTGGGAATAGATAATTTATTATTATTTTGAAATTGTATATCACACTGTAATGTTATCAGAGTCATTAAGTAATTTTCAAAAGTTCAAGAAAGTAGTCTTTTATTTTATAACACCCTGGAACAGTCACAATCTGCAATTGGTGACATCTGAATGTTCCATAGAATACCATATACAGGGTGTACATAAAGTCCTGCACGGGTATAATATTTTCTGAACGATAACAGATAAGTCAACAAGATTTGGTACATCAACACTACACCTAAAAATCTACTTTTTGAAACGAACTATCAGTTTTCTGTAATATTCATGGGGGACGTCCCGCAAGGAGTCAGAAGGAAATCTTAAATAAGAGAATAGGTCAAAACAAGAAAACTAGAATAGCCTACTATGAATAGACTGGCTAATAGGAAAGTCCTAACTGCGACCCAAAGATAAGAGATTTCTAATCGTTACTATTATCAGATTTTCCCCGTTATCAATATATTAGGACCAAAATTTGTAACCCTTGAGGATAACTAACGTCATAATTCACTTCTGTACAACTGACAAGCATTAATGTAGTAGTTAGCTGCAGTATTCGGTTGGTTGCAGTTTTGCTTTACTAGGCTACTAATAAAATGTAACCAAGTAAAACCTTTGAACAGCCGCCATTTTGTACTGGATCAATCTTTTTGAGTGCGGTTTGCGGCATTAAACTCTGCTAGATAAGCCCTTTAAAATTATGTCCATATTGACCCTATGCTCTTATTTAAGATTTCCTTCTGACTCCTTGCGGGGACGTCCCCATGATATTACAGAAAACTGATAGTTCGTTCAAAAAGTAGATTTTTAGGTGTAGTGTTGATGTACCAAATCTTGTTGACTTATCTGTTATCGTTCAGAAAATATATTATACCTGTGCAGGACTTTATGTACACCCTGTATATTTGAAGGAATACGCTTACAAATGATTTTTCGATTAATAAAGATAGCAAGTTGACGCCATTATGATTTCATAATTCATTTTTCTATGGGTATTTATTTGAGAGAAACTGACATGGTCGTCCATTGTCAATCTGGCACCAAGTATTTTTGCAAGTAGCTCAGATGTTTAAGCAGGTAGGATAAGACAAGAAGTTACTACTCCAAACCTTAGACAATAGTTGCGTCAGTTCACTAGTTCTCTTTCGTACATTTTCAGATTATTCAGAAAAAAATCTTCCAGTAAAATAACGAATTCTTTATGAACTGTTATTTTTCGGTGTGCGACGCTCTGGACTAAACCGATGCCTTCTACCGCTACCAAATAGCACTGTATCTTTAAATATTTTAAATACATTCACTATAAATGATTTCATACTTTAGAAACCCATTAACTGTTGAGAAATACGAGGAGGCGAGCGCCTTCTGTGATATATTCACGTTCCGACGGGTCTTAGCCTCACTGCTACTCTCTTGTTAAATAAATTTTAGCGTTGCCATTTATTATTATTTTATTCTTGTCTACGGAGCAACGGCTTTGCTCTGATGGCTATTTTTAGTACTAAAATGACCGAAGCGCTGATTTTCAAGTAGCTCAATCCTGATTAAAACTGTGTGCTATGTCGTGAGCATGTTTACATCAAGGTCTAACCGCCATGTATTAGTGCCGTGTGTTTTACGTTTTGTAAATTTTTATTTTAGAGTGTCCGATAGTCACAAAAACAAAAGTGAAATAAACATTTTCAAGAACCTATGAAATTAGTTTTAAATATGTTCGCGTTAGAAGACGAAAACTCCTGTTTATTGATAGATGACGGTCAGTACAATATGACCAGTTATTTTTAGTTAAATTTTACGTAAAGAAACCATTTTTTATTCAAAGAATAAGCAGTTGAGGCAGCGCGCTGACATCCACGATATAACCTTAAACATTCCACCCTGGCAGTGACTTTCCCACTCGGCCGCTGTAACGACTCGGCCCCGGCAATTCTGTACGTGTTTAACTCGTCTACAGCTGTTACCCTGAAAATTTCAAATGACTAGTGACTAGTCTCTTAAAATTAACCCTCCAATGTCAACGGCTAGTCGTTTTTTCAGTCATAATTTAAACGACACTTTGCTATCGAAAATAAGTTTTAACTACGGTAAATTGTATATCAAAGTAATTTGCATATTTCAAAGTTAAACTTAATATATTGTTTGTTTATTGAGTAATAAATCATAATATGTATGGACCGAAATTCTAAACTGGCAATACAAAACGTTGACTTGCCTTTTCTGCTCGCTCACTCCGACACAATGCAAAATAACGAGATTTTGCCTTTTACTTCTGACGTGGAAAACTTCGGCCTACAACAAGGCTACATCACTGTGTTTTCGCCAAGAACTCTTTATTACTCTTTGGTTCTAAGAAAGAAACTCGTTAAAAATGCGGTTAGTGGCATTTCTTTAGTCTCAAATGACTAGGTTTTTTAGAGTTGTGATTATATTGAAAAACATTAATCATCATTCTTAATATGGCGTCTACTATTATATAATAGTGATATTTTCGCACTGTAATAACCATATTAAGTGGTCTAGTAATGTTTAAATCTAAATACGTGGTTGTTTGTTCAAGCAAAACATTTTGCTATTTCCATAAAAATCCTTTGGTGTGCATTTTTTATATTTTTAAATAAAAAAATCTGTGTTTATGTCTTTATAAGGATTTATTTGGCATTAGCTTTGTTTACGTTTTTCATTTCTATTCCTAAATTTTTATATAAAATTACATCAAACTCCTTATAAATGTTCCTTGTGATGTACTAAACGTAAATATATATATATATATATATATATATATATATATATATATATATATATATATATATATAAAACGTGGTATATGTTTTTAATTTAATGAAAAATATCCTACACAGATTAGAATAATGATGAGCATAACTTACTAAATAGTTACTGACATTACAGACATTTTAACAGCAACGTCCAGGGTTAAAAGATTTAGGTGCCTGAGGTTATAAGTGTTAACAAATTTTTCATTAAATGAATATTTATTCTGTAAAATATTTTGAAATTTTTTCCAATATTAATACGTTTTCAATAATAAATAAATTGTCTAAATATATTTTTTCCTTGTAATAACTTATTCTGATTCAAAATTATGTACTCGTATAATAATGAATAATGAACATATATTTGAGGTGTTTACGGGAAGGTGTCAATCCTAGTTTTTAACAGTTTATGGTAAAAAATATTGTTTTCTTTACATTGCAATAAAACTAGCCTAATATCATTTATGCAGTTTATAGTATTTGTAAAACTATCTACATCTATATGGTATTTAATTTGTATTTTTATTTTCAGTTCATATCTACAATGAAAGAAATGTATAATGTCGTTCTTCAGTGTCCAATGGCGTTACTTTGGCATTCGAATGCATTTTCATGCTCGCTTTCACCTCAGAAGTAAAACAAATTTTGTACCGAAATATCGTACTTCAAGTTAATATCTATAAAAGTTTGTACAAGTTCGTAAATGATTTTTATTATTATTACATATATACTCTACATAATTGATAAATTAGATTTTAAAAGTACTCAGTGGAAATTAAAGTTCCCGAAGAATTTTATAAATAAAAAGGGGTGACTTATTGAACATTTTACAATTTTGCCTCCAATAAACATTCATTTCATGAATTACCTAATTTTAATACTGCGTTGCAGTTTAAAGAACAGCTGTATAATAACGCTCATTGTTGAAAACAGCTGTTTGATTGAAGAGTACTGCTTGTGCTATAAAATACATAACCTAACCTCCACCATTACAGTTCATATTGAAGTGGGAGAAATGGATTTTAATGTGGAACAAAAGGTAAAGCGTTGTGCGTGGATTATTGCTTTTTGCAACATTACAGAAGAAATTAAAAAATTTCAGGTTTTACACCTAGGAGTTGAACCACCTGGAAAATCCAACAATAACTAAGTGGAAAAATCTTTTGTAGAAACTGGAAACGTCGTGAAAAAGTACTATAGAGGATCAAATCAGGTAAGAGAAGTACTAGTATGTGCGTCAATGTTCCGCTCTTCAGGTAAATCTAAATCACTAAGGAAGGTTGAACTTGAAACTGGTGTTCCAGTCTTCAGTAAGGAGAATAATTTATAAAAACAAAATTACATTTTAAAAAAGTCTCCTAGCCCATAATTTTCTTGAAGATGATCCAGACAGGAGACTGAAATTTTGTTCCCGTATCTTTGAGTTTCATGATCCTAATTTTCATACTCAAATTGTTTTTTTTTTTCAGAGGGGTCCACTGTCTACGGCAATGGTGTTGTAAATAGTCATAATTTTAATTATTATCACAACATTAATTCACACATTCTTGAATAGACTCTACTCAAATCAAAATGGACAACTGTTTGGGCAGCTGTCAGTTGTAATGGGGTGCTATCTTACGACATTTCAGACAGTACAATGACTAAAAGTATGTATGAACCGGTTTTAAATGAACAAGTCTTGCCTCATTTTACGGTTCTAGAGAGTCATCAAGAAATCTCCCAAAAAGATGGTGCTTATCCTCATTTCGCAAATCCAGTCAAACAATTACTAAATGACGACCTTCATGACCGTTGCATTGGTCGTGGAAGTGATTTTTTAGATTGGCCACCACGATCTCAAGATTTAACTATGTGTGATATCTTTCTATAGAGTTACTTAAAGGTACACGTTTATACTCGTAGCTCCAATAATGACGAGGAATTAAACAAAAAACTGAAGAGGAACTTCTTCAGATACCGCAAAATTTCTTTTTCCTTTGTTTTTTATTAGGCTATGTTCTAGTGTTTAGAATGAAATGCTGTATTTCTGTAGAATATGATAATAAAACATTTTACAAAACCAGTATAGTTATGAAAAATGTTGTTTTGTTTCAACAATTGCTAGAGAGCTAAAATTTTAATACAATATTTTAAAAACATATTTAATGAATTGTGTAGAGTTTGAAAATGTTTGGTGCATAAATAGGCAAGTAATATAAAATCAAACGTTTAAACCTCTTTGAGGGACGCCCGGTATATCGAAATAATGAATATTCGATAATATTGCTTAGGTCTTGCCTCGATAACTATATCACCAGTATTTGATTGATCTATTCCTACTGATCCATAATTGTACTATAAAGATCCCCTCATTTACTATCACCTTTTTACGTACCCAGAGGCTGCCACACGACCCCTTTCCGCTTTTTAAAATAAACGTGTTCCACGTGTGTTACACTGAATTTGGGAGTAAATGTCTTTACGAGATTAGTCTGGGTTACAGCTTAAAACCATTTATTAGAGCTGTTTTATGGCATCCATGACGCCACTGTAGTAAAAACTTTGTACAAGGTAATAAAAACAAACTTGTAGCAAACAACACGTCTCAACACTGCATGAGAGGATAAGGTAAGTAATGTTTATTTTTTATGTATCTACAATAGTCTGAAAATTAATGTGAGTGAAAAAGATAATTTTCTTCATTGGAAAATACAAAGCTACACTCTAGTTTAGGGTGTTATTCCATACTTAATTTGTCCTATTCTTTTGTGGTGTATCTAAATGCGTTAAGCCATTGAATAGGCAATTTTGTTTTCTTTCTTACCATAATAACAAACATGCATAAATGCATATATAAACACTTATCCTGCGGGTAGACGGACAGGAGTTCAAACAAAAAACAAATAATTACATATCCTATTTAAATATAAGTGAAGACTATAAATAATATCTGGAAATGTTGTTATAGACTACTGGGACACTTGTATATTCTGATTAACATCTCCATCTTCAATAATCTATAAATTAACCAATTAATTTTAAATTTTTGTCATTATTATATATTTAAATGCAAGTTGAGTTGAAAGAGTAAATATGAATACATAAACGGTATGATAAAAGTTTAGGCAAAAATATTATATATTGTTTGAGAACTGATTTTAAATATTACAAGTGTTTATGTTTTGCATTACTTATCTCGTATAATGTAAATGAATAATTAGTTTATTAAAGATGTGGGAGTCAAAAGAGCCGATCAAATCGACTTAGCAAACTGTGCATTCATGATCCTACGCTTCAATGTTAAAATCCTCCATCACGACATATTCCTGATGTTGGTTGGTCAAGTTTGTCATTAAATATTCGAATTTTGAGAATAATTTTTTATTCTTTTCACTAGGTGGTCTTTATATTCCGATGTCTACTAATTTAGATTTGTTTGTTTAAAAACTGATTCCGACTGCTTAAACATATTTTACATAGTGACTCGTTTTTTAAATCTGCATTACAGAACTGACCAAGAACTGCATATATTTGATAAGAAATACTGTCTTACTCTTTGGTTAAAAATGGTTGCAGAAAACGATAGATAAGAAGTGTTGTTACTATCAAGCTTTCTCTATGTTATGAAAACTAAAAATTAATAAAAAATAAAATAGAGGATAAATTAATTAAATATACAGCTTTGCTTTCATATAACAACATTTACGTGGAACTTTGATTACATGTAACTGGCTGTTTTAATTGATTATTCTTTGCTTATAAACCAAGATGGGATGTTTCGCAATTTACAGTTACAAATCATTACATTTATTTATTGGTTTCGTTATAACTGTAAACATTGAATGAATATATTGGCTGTTTTAAATCTACTGAATTTATTGCAAAATATTTTACTACTCTCGAGATCTGAGCAGGAAATAAATTTTATAAAAAAATAGAATAGGTAGAATAGAAATTTTATAAATAATAAAAGAAGAAAAAATTGAGATTTTTTTTAGAAATGTATTCTTTGAGTAGGTTAGTACAACTCGACTCTCAATCTTTGTGAGTAAGATACAGTGAACATTACCGAGTATTATAATTGCAATTAACTATTATAAAAACGTTCGTATAATAATAAGCTTATAAATAAGCTTTATTTATAATAATATCGATAATTTTCCATCGTTTTTAGTGAAATACAATTTAAAAGATAAATGCATATATTTGTCTGAATCTTCTAAAAATAATAATAATTTAACAACTACTGTGGTATTGTTCTTAGAACAAATAAGTTCATGTTAGAGATTGATTCAACTAGAGATTCCAACATTCATATGAGAAGAACTCAACAAAAACATAAAAATCACTAAGAATTAACAAATGTTGTTCTTTTCCTAACTATAAATTTGGGATAAAAGGCAGTGAAGAAGCAATATCCGCTGATGAACAGTGTCCAATCTAAAGTGTAATGTATCTCAGCTACGAGCAGACTCCATTACTCATTGCTACATGTTACTCATTGCTATGTATTAGACATTGTTGATAACATCGGACTACTTTGTGATTGATGGCATCGTTCAGTATTTTCACTTATTACCAATTATTTAGAGCCTATGACTCTTTGGTTGCTCGATCTTACATATTTTATTATCACTTATAGACAAAAACACATTTTATTGAAACATATTAATCTCAAGATGTTAATAATGTTATGATATTTATTTTGGCTAGGTTCATATAGCTTACATTAGGGCCAGTGGTTTAAAATATTTATGATTTACCATGTTAAAACCAATATTTTTAAACTACATAGCTAATAATTGAACCGAAAATAGACTAAGAATTGTTAGCAGTTGGTATAATTTTAAATATTAATGCTAATATTTTTTAAATATAGCTTATACGAGATATACCATTAGGTTAAGGTTGGCATTGTAATGGTAGCTGAGCAACCATCTCGAAAGTTTACTTGATTTATATTGTTATAGGTATAGTAGAAATATCTGAAAACATAAGGAGATTATAAAGTTATAGTTATGCTAGTAATCTGAAAACCGAACAAAGTTGTTTCAATAATATTAGGTTGACGGAGATTATTAATGGACAAATGGATTAATGGGATGGACGAAACATGGAACACTATGTTTGGTTTGTATCACATATGTGCTTATATTTTACGTAAAAATATATATTCGCTTTAAAACTAGATCTACGATTATTTAGTTGTCTTCAAATATGGTAAAAACCCGAAACTAAATATAAATTTACTACTGATTTAAATAGTACAAAATCTTAAGTACTTTTTTACGTACCCTTTTTAATATTTCTAGGATAGTATCCTAAAATATAAGGAATTTCTAAAATAAATACAGATTTAATTAATTTTCATGGTATTGCATACAATTAATGACTTGCTTATATTCTAGATGCCTCGGACAAATTCCTAACGTGTTTAGCGTCATCGAAATTGGAATGAGGTGGTATTTCTCATGACATGTATAGAATTATTATATTCAAGCTCTTTACTAATTTTATATTTTATGAGATATATCTATAATCCAAGTAATGTGAGACTTAAAATATCCTCCATTGTTTTGGGTATTGTTTACACAAGAAGACAAAGAAGAAAAAGTGCTTTATTTTTACGATTATATAATGCAACATGATATTCATCTGGTAATCTTTACACAACAAATAATGGTATCAAACCGTCTGTTTGGCTGGTCGCTTCATTTAAAGTTGTATATTTCCTATATTTATTCGGCTTATAGAAACAAAATATTTAACAGAAGCGCAACAACAGCTGTACACTTATGCTTTATTTAAACTTGAAAAAAATTAAAGTAACATCAATGTAATTTATTACTATAATTAATTCAATTTAGATTATTGTAAATATTTGTATTTCGTGTTGCGTATATACTTTACCAACTAAACATTCAAATCAAAAGAATTAATATACATAAAAATAAAAGAGAACGAATAAACTGTGTGTAAAATAACTTTCTATCTTGTATATTTAAATAGCAAACATTGTAATAGTGGTAATAAAATATAATATTAATATTAATTAATTGGAATGCAAGTTTAGAGACTTTATATATGTAGAGACACGTCTTCTACGTAGTAATATAATGTTATATAAACAATTACTATAAATAAATAATTTTTAAAAATGGAAATAAATTATATAAAACTAAGATTTAAATTAATTAATAAGGTCCCACCTATATTTAGATATATACAAGCTAATTTTATGTATTTCCCTAAACTTTACCTATCCATTCCGTTTAAATAGCTTTCATATTTATTTTATGATAACGTAAATTTTCCGAGATAATATTTTCTAATTTGCGATAAAATTGGGCAAACCACAACTTAGTGAAACACGTTCTCATTTTCGTGCATGGTTCACAATGAACAAGCGAAGTTTCCTTCCCACAACCATGGTTAGTAGTTGAGGTCTGTAAGTTCGGTTCTGGCCTTAACATAATTCTGATATCTGATTTATCAGTGAGGAATGACCTGTCACTAAGGTTTATGTTGAGGGTCAGATACTGCGAGTGGTACAGAGAGGTTCTTGCTTTGCCTTACACAGTTACCGCGACACGCGCCACGCACCCCGCACCCCGCAGCCCCCCAACCACTCTCCTCAGCTGATACGCCAGTCCCCCCCCCCCCTCCACTATGCTTAGGTCTACAGTGATACCACACTTGCGGCCCAACTTTACGTAGTCCCGGTACCAATAAATGCGTTTATTGATTACTTCTTTCTCGAGAATTACAGGTAGCCGATCTTGAGCTAATGAAAAATGTTTAGAAATGCGATCAGGATTATGTTTGAATGTATAAAAGAGCAAATTTTCTAATTTTTTTTCTAAAATAAAAGATTATTTGGCGTGTTATTTGGGAGAGGGAATAATTTCTTGACAAAATACTTTTGAACCGACTCAACCTACTCTTTTTCAAAGCATCCCCACACCTGAGCGCCATAACACAAAATAGACCGTATTATTGTATTGTAAAACGAGTATTTATCGTGTTATGAAACTATGTTATTTTTCACAATCCCCCCAAATGGAATTGATTACAAATTTTGGCGATTTTCATTTTTCTTTGAAATATAATTTTTAGGATAATGTTAAATTAGTTACACAACAATAATATAGTTTAACGTACAAATATTAGTTTCATTTTAAGTTACCTAAATTTTATTATGAAATTCGTTGGAGTTTCTATGAGAAATAGTGACTTTATAGTGAGGATGTAACTGTACAAAAGTAATTGATAAGGTAGAGAACGCTATGTTCTGTGTGTTCTATAAGTTTTTGAATTATCATGAAAAAAGCGTGAATAGACTGTTGAATATCGTTTTGATTTTGAATGGTAAGAAAGACAAATATTAACGATAAAATCTTAAAAGAGTAAAATCCCTTTTATCGTAGAACCAACATCAAATCAGTATAGCCAATAATTCCCTTATATCTGACAAATTGCTAAAGTTAGAGACGCTGCTAAAGTAATACGAATTTATTGGCTGGCAAATACAAGAGATGCGATGTTAAGTGAGCAAACTTTCTCAAATAGCAACAGTTGATGCCTCTTCCACTCCAAGACGAAATATTACAAGATTTTTACGTAGTTAGTATTGAAAGCCAATGGAATAGATATATTTACTTTGTGCTTAGTTTTGCATGGTAACAATCAAGGTTACTTACACAAGTTATGTTATTGTATATTATACTTCTATTTTAAATACTCATTAGATAAAATTAATTATGAAGCCTGTTTTATGTATTCAATTTTATATATTTTGTGGTACTTCACAATATTGACCTGGTTTTCATTTTAATATTAGGATTCAATAATATTTGTTTTCGCTTTGCACCGCACTGTTATCTCAAAATAAAAGTTACCAGATAAATGGAGAATATTATTAGTAAACTAATATTGTCAGATAATGTGTCCAATTTTAGGCACAATGGATTAATTGTTTAGATTTTTCTGAGATTTCAGAATATTCCTCCGTCATCATTCAAGTAATTCAGAGATTTTAAAACTATTTGTAAAATATTTACCTTAATGTAAATTTATCTAGATCATAAACTCTTTTTTTGTAAACTACAAACGAAAAATGTCTAGACCGTCACACAAAAGCTTTTACATTTGCATTTTTGAAATGTGTTATACTACAGTGTACTTAAAAATATAAATTAATCTTCATATAGAGGACTTTTTAGTGCATACTCGTATATGTAATACCGTACGATATCAATTTGAAAGAATGTATGTTAACAGTTTAACCCAAATCCCCCAAGTATGAGTAAGCAGTTCTTCATAGAAATTAATGCCAAACATACTGGCCACCATCCTGTCACCATGCGAAGCCTCTCCTCCCCATCACATCTCCTCGCCGTTCTTGTCACCGTTCTTATGGACGCCGTCTTCCACGGCATTGTCCAGCACGGCTACTCCGCGTATCTCATCGCCTGCGACTTCCGCTCTCGCGCCCCCGCGGAGGACAACCTTCTACCCACAATTTCTCACTTGGTCCCATCGGAGTTGCATATAGATAATTGTAAACTTGAAGAAGAGTTGGCAGCTTAAAAAAGAATGGAGGTGTATATTGGGCCACTCAATCGAATCGGATACCTGGTTACTCCAGTACACAAACCAAGTGCTTGCTGCTAACTCTTCAATGGTCGAGGATCGTCACCCATCCTCACTAGAGACCGGGCGGTTCAATGTGAGTTGGCGTCGGTATTCTGCCTGGACCAACAACGCGTTGAGAAAATCGTGAGCTGGTGGCGAGTCTCACAACCTCGATTTTGGTGCTGGAAGTGGAGGTGGCAGCACTTAGGACCGAAGATAAAAGCTGTGACTGCCGAAAAGAAGACAAGAACGGATGGACTGTGCAGGCCAACAAAAAAAAAGTTATTAAAATTGTAAAACCAGTATAGCGTGCTTTGTCTAGACCTAAATGTTTTAAACCAGATCACAACCACAGAGAAAATAAGACAGTAAAGCAAGAAGAAAACATAACTTTAAAGTCAGAAAAGAAAACAATAAAAATAATCGACAGCTTTCTAAAAATAAACCCTGTATACCAAACAAAGTTAATCACCAGCAAGTTAACGGTTTACAAACACAACTCACTTTGGACTTAAAATCGGGGATATTCGAGTGTGACAGTCGTGCTCGTGACCTGGCAGCTTTTATCCATAACCTAGTAGAAAAGACAAATACTGTGACTGGTGTCTGCAAACTGGGGGCCAAGTTTCTTGTCATAACTTCTGCATCGCCGCCGCGCCGCCACCGGGAATCTGCTGCGTAATGCTAGCCGGCACAAACGACATCGCAGACGGAGAATCCCAGAGCATCTTCCGGAACTTGGAGCAGCGCATCCCCTCCAGAACGAGCTCAGCCAGCGTTATCTTAGCAACTCTCCCCCACAGGCACGACATACCTTCACACCACTCAGTGAAACAACAAAGTCGTTTAGTTACTGGCTACGTTGATGAATTATGTGCCCGACTTGAGGGTGTAAATATACTCAATTTTAACATCATTAGTAGGCGATGGTTCACTGGTCATGGGATGCACCTTTGGTTTGTTAGAAAGCGTCTACTGGCCGAGCTTGTTCTCGGAGATCTGGCGAAACTCCTGCGCATGGTGCGAGTGAGCTGCAGCCTGGAGCGCCCCCTACACAGCTACTCTAAGCTCCAACACTCTACTAGCCACACCAGCACCGCCGCCCCCGCTGGCCAGCGGCCTTCAGCCCCAAAACACCAATCTGCAGATCGACAGTTATGGAGACGTTTTAAAATAAACTTCTCCTGTCCCTATCTTAGAAGTGCAGCCTAGTCAATCACCATTTAAAACGGAATCTGTTTTTCAGGGACCAAAATTTAGTACAGTGGACAAAATTGACAAACAAGATCCGACCAAAACAGACCAATGCCAAATAGCATGTACAAACTGAATTAGATTGCTTCACCAACATTTTCAATTCACAAGTAAAAAATTTTAAGAAATCCAACTCCCTGTGGTGTAGTGGTAGTAGGGTAAAACGGGGTAATGGGGGTCACCTAAGGGAGAAATTGAATAAAAAATAGAAAAAAGGTGCGAATAATCTTTTAGAAGTCAGCCAGTGGACGTATAATGTTATTAGTTATGTCGCATGATTGTTGAAATACGTTACGATAAGGTTAAACTGTATTACAATGTAAAAAGTAAACAATGTGCCATTTTAACCACATTTTTCACAAATATAATAGTTTGGAGTTACACACTCACTCAGCCGGCAAGTGAGAGATCCGGGTTCGAGTCCCGATGTAGCAAGTAATTTTTGTAATTAAAAGTTTGTTGACTTTAAATTTGGATATTGCCATTTATTCAAATTAAATTAATGTAAAAAAGTCGTTTCGAGGGATTTGGTCTTCTGATCATAATGTTGCTTTGGTTATTTCAACACATATGTGGTAGATACGGCTAAATACAAAATTATTAGATTGTAAAAAGTAAGGGCTCTGTGGTTTATCACTTTCTCACGTGTTAAATACACTTAATGTAGTAGAGGTTAATAACGTATTACTTTGATAAAATTTTTATTAAATTTATATTATTTTGTACTTTCTATGCTCTATATGTTAGGTTTAACCAAATCAACGAATTCATAGTATTCCATTCATCCGTATTCTTTAGTAAACAATAATATTTACAATAATGAAATAGGTGTAATAAGAGATTCTTAACATTAAATATGTATCTATGTCTAAGATAAAAACTTGTGGGAGTTGTCTAAATAGATGAATAATATAAAGTAACTCGTCAACCCAATTACGTTGATTAGCCATTGCAGCTATTGTGGCAAATGTACAAATCGGAATTAAATACTTTCCTTAAATTATTTAGTTAGCACGTACTATGTATGTAAAACAATTTTACACAACTATAAACTACTTTTATATTTTTTAAAATATTGTTTTCTATATCATCTTGATAATTATTTTACAATCACCTTGATTGAAAATGTTAAGGCCTATACTTTATATTAACATATATTTAACATAAATGTGTGCCACATATTACAGTCTGTCTTAAGAAAATGTATATCCGTAATTAAATGTTGATATACGAGTATACTAGTTTAAAATGGTATTTATTATTTTCGAGAAAAGGATATATTTGAAAACTATGACAATAGATCTATGAACTATGTACAACGTAATTTTGAACAAATTATTCGTACTGAATACATTAATTGGAGATTCAGTAATACAAATTCGAATACAAATTTAACAAATGTCTTTTTTTAAATAATAGTTTATAATATATATAAGTGTAGTAATTGTTGAAATTTATAATCAAAGCCACTAATAACATTAATTTTTTTTCCTTATTAAAATAGAATTATATTTCCCACTGAAACATTCAAAAATTAAAGTCCATAAAGTTTTAAAGCCTAAAATAGTTTTTGAGTTCATTTCAAGAGAACTAGCATATAACGTAACATTATTTTCAAATATATAATAGTAATGTTATAAGTGCTATCTATGATGACTTAAAGTAATACATTGGAAACTAATATTTCTATATTATGTTATATAACTTATAACATATTTTAATAATCTAATCTGAAATGTCGTGACGTGAGTTTGGCTTGTATGGATAGACGCACGAATCACTCAAATCTATTTTATAGTACTAGATACACCTTGAAGGTACCACTGCAAAAAAATTTTTATAACTAATAAGTGCTCATTTTAAGTAAATATAAAAATGTAAAAAATGGTACTAGTAATATTACGATTTCTTTTTTTTACCGATTTTAACTTACGTTGACGTTTGATCTTTCCCATAGCAATTGGGCATTGCAATATAGGTAAATTTTAAAACGAAATCTTAATTTTGGTTCTTTATATACAATCCCGCACACATACGGTATACGTATCCAATATTGGCGAGAAAGTCATATAATGTAGACATTAAACTATTTCCGACACCAGGACGAAGGAGTAATCAAACACTTCTTTCTCTAGGATAAACTCGGAAGCAATGAATTCTGGGGAATGAATGTCTCTCTCAGCGATTGTATCCTAACCTCTTTGGTTCTAAGGAAGTTCGAGACATGAATTGTAAACTAAGTACGAGTATTATGACTATTATTTTCGATCTGCTACTTTCATCTAATCATAAGGTTTTTTGACAGATCTATAGTACTTATTGTTTAAGTAGTTTGACATTTTAACTAAGGGAAACATAATTGTAGCTTAGCTACTTGTGATATGGTATAATCAACACTCCACAGATCTTCATACATAGTTTTTTATGACTCATGTGTTTGTTAATACTCGTTTAGTAAAAAATGTCATGATCACTATTGAACAATTAAAAGAATACAAGTTATTATTCTGTGTGGGAAATCCTAAAAATATAATTTATATGAGTGTTAGTGAAACTTATAACTGGAGGGGCTAGAAAGATTTAATTTCTGTCATCTTGTGAAAAACGTAACAATATACTTTAAATTTTGAATGAAAGTTTAATGATGATGCATATAAATTCATCATTTAACAGAGCATTAGCAATAATTTTTACATTGGTATAATGGGTACCCATGCTGGCAACGAGAAAGTATCAGAATAAAAAAAATACTGAGTAAAAGTCTTTGAGACTTAATAGGTGACGTTTTTATTCATAACATAAAAAAATAAAAAGGCTGGAAATACAATGTTACAAGTTGGTGAGAAGATTTGATTTCAGAGCACTCTTGCTATCTTTCTAAGTTCACACGTAATTTTGTTATGTGAACACTACTATCAAACATAACTTAATAAACAAAAACGTTAATGTATTACACGAAATGATATATTATAAAATATTTCTACTGTACATTTTAAAATTTTCATGCAAAATTTCTTTTCGTGATAAAGTTTTATGAAACACATTGTTGGTATTTTTTTAACTTTCACATATAATAGAACAATTGAACAGTACAAGGTAATCTGATAAGTCTCTAGTTTGGATATTTTTGTAACTAGCGTGCTTGGGCAGTGTTTATTTAAGTGATAAATAACAGAATATAAGTATGTTCTGTTTATAAGAATACATGAAATACCTGTTCAAATAGCATATATTTTTATAAATATAAGGTTTTAAAAACCTATTTAATTTCATAATTTAAATTTGTGACAATGTTGTAAAACAATGTTAACCGCAAAAAAATGGATGGTAGCAATAATGCGAACTGTAGTAAATGTCAATAGGAGCATCGAGTCAACGATGTAAATCGAATTTCTAGGTGTGGTTCTCAGTTTACTAACTACAGGAAATTGACAGGCCGATATATTTTCCTTTCATGATTGACACTTCCTGCACAGTGATTTCTATTGGTCTGTTAACCTTACTACAGTAACGGAATAGATTTACCCTCCATGTACTTTTCTCAAACATATTTAACGTAAGCGCTAAAAATATTTAAAATATTTAATGTTTAGAGAAAAATAAGTTAGTTTACACTCTTAATTTTGCATAACAGAAATCTAATTTAATAATGAATCATCTAAACGCAAGTTGAGAGAGCCAAATACAAACATATCCTTTCACATAAAACTTGGATTGTGATTGGTCTTAATATAAATTTGGCCATACATTTATATTTAAAGAGAAATTGCATTTTTTGTACATAATAGTACAAATCTGTATGCACATTAGAATTACATCGTTTATTGCGGGCACAGGTCAAAAAGTACATTTAAATATGTTGTTATTGCGGGATTTCCACATACTTATTATAAATACAAACGAACATACGGATTTCATCTATAATTAAGAAAATACACCACTAAATCTCGCGCTGCACTTGGCAAATAATTTATACAGTACTACTAGCCATGAAAAGCGAACAGTAAGAAGTAAAGGAAACGTCAGCCAGTAAATACATAATTGATGTTTAGGTAATAAGAAACTATGAGTACGTTTATTATTCATTTCGTGTAACAAAATGACACTTTAAACTTAATCGTTTATTGTAACCATAACTAAACACACTTTTTATTTCCTTCTCTTTATTTCAAGATGAATTTATTTTTTTACTGTTATTCATGTTTATATTAAATTTTAAAGTTTTAAAACTGAAATTCTATTACTAAAGTTTCAGGAATGCATATAACTTGTTACTTGTTGTTGGTTTTAATTATTATATTTCATATCGTATCGACAAATAATATAGCTTATAATACGCTCAGAACAACTACGATTAGTGGAAACCTAGTTACTTAAACTATACTGTGTAAGTCAGTTTTTTATGAGAAAGTAGAATAATTTAAATAGTATTTTCATTTGAAAGTTGACTCGCACAGATAAAGTATTAGTTAGAGTGTTGTCCTTGGTAGAGACAGTTCGGCTACGAAATACTGATCATTCTATAGTTTTTTTTTCAAACGTTGCTTAAAAAAGGTTACGGTTATTCGTACATAAAGTTGTTATTCGTAAAGTCTTTCCCTGCTATTTAACGTGCTCAATAGTGAATTATATTTGATCTTTACTCAGTCTCATTTTTAGTTTTTAACATGGTTTTTAAAGGTCTTCATTCCCATTACTAACCAAAACTTTCGGCCCTGGAGGGACTGAGTAATACGAGTAGTTCAGTAGAAAGGTTTATTTTCTTTAAATGGAACTGGAAAACAACTATTAAAATATTACCTATGGTTGCTTGTTATGATAGTCGAAACGTCTCAGTATTATCAGCCTTGTAAAACTTGTTTCCTTGTAAAAACATTTATGGATTAATGTTTATTTTTATTGATCATCTACCAAATAAAATAGTTCTTACAAAGGTTAAAATACTTCTTATTTTTATACAATAATCGTATTACGTACGGGCACTGCATGGATATTTTGTATTGTGCACTGCTTTTGTGTAAGGTTAAATTATATAAATAAGGAACAAATCTTGAGTAAAAAAGAATTTAACTGGGAATAGCTAATCTAATACACACATGCAAGTTATTATATAAAGATAGTGTTTAAACTTAGGGCTAAAGGAACTCGTCTAGCCTTTGTTACATGTAGTTTAAAGGAAATAATCGGCTCATCTGTGAAAATATAAAGAATATGTTACTTGTTATATTAATCTATTTACGTAAATCCACTGAATACACATTTTTGTAACACTAGAGGGCAAATACTAGAAATTTCATTGTATACCACCTGTGTTTGTTGCTATTATAAAATATCTAGATTAATATGGAATGCAGTTCTATTATATCTGTTTGATATTTAAAAATCAAGTACATGTGAATAAAATGAGATCTACTGAATGCAACTTCGGCCCAATAAAAAGCAATGTATTCGGATGGACGACCAAAATTAAGGTACGCCGTAGTTTTAGTAAATTACGTAGCTATGTAAGCAATATATGACGTTAAATTAAAACCTGGAAACTTTTATTTTTAAAACACAAATTATTTGTAAATACAATTTTCAACTTTGAAAACCAAACTGTAGCAATAAACTTTTGACGTGTACCTTATCTAGAGTCAGAGACCCATGTTCAAATGGTAAATATGTCTGACGACCTGAGCAATAACGTATTACACCTTTGTACTGAACACCCTGTATTTTCGATGGCAATTTTTGGATTTTCCTTCTTGCTACGATCTAGAAAAAAATGTTTAAAAGTGTATTGCTATGCCTTTTATACCATAATGCGGTCTAAGCATTTTTTTTTCTGTCTGTGGTTCACTTTATTTCCCATCAAAGAATATATATATATATATATATATATATATATATATATATATATATTAATATATATATATAATTTAAGGGTTGTGGGTGACCCTATTGCTTAAATTTAAATCCTAGAATAAGTTTCGTTATATTTTTTAATAGTATACATCGGGTATAATTATTAATTTACAAGCTAATCTCTAGGCAGACGGAATTCATCATATTTTCGTTCTCGGTTATTATGCAATCGCTATCTAACAAATGAATGATTTCTTTGGGTTTTTTTTAAGATTACGTGGTTACGCAAAAATATTCATTGTTTACTGTACACGCTACGTTTGTTTAAAATATCTGCTAAATGTCAGAATTAAATATGACTCTCACTTCGTCTGTACAAGGGTAGTAAGGGTTCTTAGTTTTGTATTATAGAAACATAATATTTTGTTTTAATAATTTAATCACTGGTTTGGGCTTACCTACTTTAAAAATTCTAAATGCATATTTAAATCTAAGATCATATTCAAGAACAATACTAAACATTTTTTATTTGTCTATTTTGAAATTATTTAATTGAAACTCATTTAAAGGTTTTTAAACAAATAAGAAACATTTCTAAGTTTCTCAGAAAAGTAATTTTCTTATATTCACTAACAATTTACTAGAAGATGAAATATATGAGAGGGCTGAAAGAATTGGGAATTTAGCACTGAAACCTAAAGCACCAACAGGACACTGGAATGTTTTTTTAACCTATGCAATATTTTATACTCGTATTTGACATAGACGAACAGAGCAATAACACTTAGATAAAATACATATTTCTATTTATAGATCAAGATTTAAATCGCTACCAAACAATATTCATAATTTGTGTAATTTGTCGGTGATGCTTTTTATATATTCTAAATCATCCATGGTTTATAGTCCAGGAGGTTAACATTGGATAGCATTACTTTTGGCATCATTAGCATGTACCATGGAAAAAAATTTTTAATGACATTCAAGTACTGAAATTCGGTGTTAAATAAAGATAAACACAAATTCAACGTTTACAAAGCATTGGTTTGAAAGAAAATAAATGTTGAGTTATTTTCTGGAGACGGTCGCAGAGTTAAAGTTACTTTACTTGAGGAGCTTCTTTAATAACTCTTTTGATTTATCTTGAATTATAATCACTATGAAAGGTATTTACTTGTTCCTATATTACTCAATAGCGTTTTATTTTTTATTAATTCATCTACTGAATTGTTACGGATAAATGAGCTTAGTCCATTTATAAGCAACGTATACCAACTAGAATCGTAATTAGTACATTTAATATATACAAAGATTGCAAAATAATAAGTTTAATGAAATTAACACCGATTTTAATAATAAAAATTAAGTCCCTAAAACCTAAAAATAGGTTTAATTTGACATAAAAACGTTACTAAAGTTTGAAAGGACACCTGAATCAGACAAAAAATCTATGGATACACGTTGTTCACAATTCTCCATCATTGCTGTTGTTCAAAATATAATGTGTAATTTTTTATAAGCAATGATATGTAACTTTTAAACGTAGAACTTTACATCACGGTAACTAATAAAGTCGGTATTTGAATATTGATAGGTACACTGCATTGGCCGTTAAGTTAAATTAATATACAATTTTAGTATTGTATTATCGTCTATATTGTAAAATCGTTTGGTTCAAATAAAAAGAGGAAAAATAAAGGGGTCGAAGTATTTAACATTATTCTTTTTGAAATCGGTATCTAAATTATATCTGAAAACCGCTGCTTGGCTAATCAAGTTTAGAACAATACTAACGATATTTCCATTTGCATAATTAAGACAGCAACTATAGTTGAAAAACGTGTACTTGTTGTGATTTGTTTTTATAATTCATTATATTACTGTTTTTATTAATCAATTAATTTATAAAATATTAATCAAAATAGAACCCCCCCCCCCCACCCCCCCCCCCCCCCACCCCCCCCCCCCCCCACCCCCCCCCCCCCCCACCCCCCCCCCCCCCCACCCCCCCCCCCCCCCACCCCCCCATATGAAGTATCTAAATTAAAATGCTTTCTTGACAACCATATCAGCCCCGGGTTGGCGGTAAAGTGTCCATTATTCTTAGACGTGCTAATTACTGGGACGCAATGTTTGTCACTCAACTCTGACTATGGACGAAATTCCTTTTTTCCTGAAGTACTGTACGAGTGAATTTCTGTGTTCTGACTTACTGACTCTATACACATTCTTCTGTTTCATTAATGCCGTTTATTTCCGACTGTTTACAGATATGGCATCTATTCTGTGTATGATCTAGTTCAATATTGTAGTTGATCTAGTTCGGTATTGTATTTATATTTGATCATAAGCTCTTTGCTCTACCATATAACTCCTTGTTTTTTAGATATGTGATTGATAGTATTCTTTTACATATTTAATTTTAAAATAAATATTTTGTTAAACTCCAATTTACTACCTTTACTTTAGTTTAAACTTTACTAGCGAACGTTGCAAGTGTTTCGTGTTAAGTGTACTATCTTAAAATTTAATCATGCTGCATTACATTCCGTTAATTCTTTTTTTAGTATATGCATGTACCTTAGTTAAATAATTATATTTAATCTTTTTATGTCAATAAAGCCTACATAAATGTAGGTTTCCTTTGTAAGAAAGTCTTGTTATTTACTTCCAAATATGCATAAACTCTATTGATACAGTATGCTTACAATATGCCAACTTTATACGACAAATCTTTACACTTTGTAAAATAAGTAGTTAGTGAAATAAATAAAAAGATTTTTTTCAGATGTATACTAGTCATTCAAAACTAGATGTGGGTAGTACGTTATTCGTTTTGTATATTTTAAATAAAATATTTACAACGAAGAATACTTTTTTTGGGAAAGCTCAAAATTTTTTTCTTTTTTAGACAAAGAAAGTGGTTCCAACACGATGGAGCACCGGCCCACTTTTCCCTGATTGCAGCAATCAGGGAAAAGTGGGTCGGTGCTGCTTCCCCCATCGTGTTGGAACCACATTCTTTGTCTAGTTTCAATAGGAACATGTTCCAACAGCTCAGGTAAGATTTCCCTCAAAAAAAACTTCATAAGTTCAGTCTGTTTGGTATAATGTGTGGCCCAATCAAATATCCGTCTACTATTCGAGCCCAGATATTAACAGAAAATTTGTGCTGATACTTACGTTGCACAATTTCATGAGGGTTCTCTTCAGCCCATAATGGCTGTTTCGGCTATTAAATATGCCATCTCGAGTAAATGACGCTTCGTCAGTAAAGAGAACATACCTTAAAAAATCGGGTTCATCAACTAATTTGTGAAGGAACCAACGAGAGCAGTCTACCCTAACAGCAAAATCTGCAGGTTCTAAGGCTTGTACTTTCTGATGTCTGTAAGGGCCCAAACGTTCTTCATTTAACACTTTCCACACAGAAATTTTGCATACATCCAAATTATGAGCAATATCGCGAACGCTGGTTGAGGGGTTTTCTTGTACGAATAATAAAACCTCTTCTTCAAAATCAACAGTCCGTACGGATCTTACCCGTTCTACAACATTATTTCTCAAATGTCCAGTTTCCCTAAGACGAATATGAACGGCACTGAAGACGCTATGAACTGGGTGCAGCCTATCTGGAAAGCGCTCTCTGTACAATCTGCTAGCTAATCTGGCATTGCCTCCAGCAAGTCCGTACACAAAGTGAATATCAGCATACTCTTCAAAAGTAAAACGGTTCATATCGTACAAGAAACAAAGTAATAAAAGAAATTTAAATTAACAGGTAAAACTAACAGGAATTACAAAGAAGAACAGAACATTCAAACAGTGAAAATCACGTTCAAAACATAGACTTGCTCAACAATGTATTGATAGTTTGTTTATTAGTTTTTCTTCATTTAAAACACCTGATTTGGTTGCTGATTGTTGGTCAGCTGTTTTCATGTAATATTATGCTATTGTTTTTTTAAGAGCATTGTGAATAGTTTGTTTCTTTTTTATTTGTGTGTGTGTGTAACAAATTGATTACTGTAAATGGAACAAAAATGATAGTAATATTTTTTTTAGGTTATAATAATTGTTCAGTATTTTAATAAAGAACCTTAAAAGGTTTATTCGTAAAAATCCACTACATTCTTGTATGTACTTGCAATGCATGGATTTAACCTGTTTTTACGTTTGGTGCTGTAACTCAGTTATTTGTTATTCAATCTTTTTGAAACAAAAATTGTTGTATTGGTAATAAAATATGCTAAAAAAAGTTGTCCTTGTGAATTTGTTTTCAAAGAAGCCGTTTCAAAGCTAATACAATTTGAAAATTTTGAATAGCCGCCATTTTGAAATGCAATGAGATATTTGTTTTATTTTTTTCACTGAAAAGGACCAACACTAGCTTAACATAACTGTTAAGTTTGAATTCTGTATCCTAATTGGTTTTTGATTAGTAATTTTTTCCCAAAAAACACATACAGACAGACAGACGCTAAACGAAGTGAAATAGGGCACCTGTTATATTGCATTATTTGTTAGTTTTGGCCTGCTGAACAATGTGGCCAAGTTTGTTCGAGTGGTTGCTGGACACCCTGTATTTTACCAAATTTAACTTTTTGGGTTTTTAGACGTTTTATATAGCATTATATAAACTTTCTAATAAGGGTTAGTTTTTGTATTTAGGAATCATGTTTGTTGAAGTTATGTGAACATTTTATTTAAGTACTACAATAAGGAAAATTTCAAACAGCTGATTTAGCATACAAAATCTACGTAACACATGGTAGGTACTTAGAAATATGGTTTGATGCTAAGAAGACAGCAGCATCAACATACACGGTGATGCATTTATTTGTTGATTTAAATTAGTTGATAAACATGCAAGGTAAATGTTTGACATGCAAATGTTTATTAGCTTACCTCGGGCTGTTATGCATTGTGTGCCATTTTGTAGTAAATGTTTATAGTTGTCTTCGTATCGTGATAATATATATCCAATTCTTTGTTGTCATTTGCTTATTTTTACATACGGACGTATGCAGGATAATTTACCAAGCATTAATTCAATGTAAATAGTAAATCTATATTTTTTGGGGAGCAAACATAAAGAAAAGCTTCAGTGCTTACATCTCAAAGGGAAAGAAACTTAAATTTGAAATGCAATCTTCTGTACAAAATATTAAAGAAACAGAATCGGTTAGTGCCATATACATTATATGAACAAGAGATTTGGGTAAGGTTAAATCATGGACAGTCTGTAGTTCATAATAATAATGTTTTCTGTATATCCACAGTTAACATATATCGTAAGACGTCATCGTTCAGATGAACATGATATATTATGCAAATGAATATTAAGACATCATTACAGTTAAAAACTATTGTTCGAAAATCATTGTTTGGAACACACATAGTGCTGGAAAAGCTGTATTTCTATCTGTCTATGTGTCTGCCTGTCCGCAAGATATCTCGTATACGAACTGAACCATAGACTATAGATTTGTATATCAGAAACACTGAGTTTCATAATGGTATATGTAACTGAATGAGGTGGCTGGGCGTTATTAAATATTGTTACATAGGTTTTACAGCTAACCGTAATGGCAACGAAAAAGAGCATAGCAAATAAATCTGCACATAAATGTAATACTCTTATAATGTACTCAAACATGTGCCGTATTATATATGTTGCCGAAATATTCAATACAAACAAGATAATTTCATGGTGACTGTGTCTAGAACCTTCAACCACTGATTCGAAACCCTATTTCAAGAAAAAACTTCTTAAAGTATCATGCATGTGGCAAGGTATATCGAGAAAGACTTCATATGTTTACTTTATATATTGTATGAAGTACATCACTCTTCGCATAACAGGCTTCGATGAAATTGGATGCAATATTTTAACTCTATAACAAATCAAATCCTTGAGATGTCATGCGGGAAGATACATATACAAGACAAACAATAATATAGGAAAGAATTTGGCACTTTTAAAGTGAAGCTCAGCCTAATTGCTGATATAATTAGATATGCACCATCTAAGAAATCTTCTCTTGCCTTGTTCGAAATGAAGTTTGACGCAAAATTAAAAATCTTCGGATGTTACCTATCTTAGGATATCTAGCCACAAAATTCATTCGAATTTTAGTTCATTAAATTAGATTTTGTAGAAGTTTGAAAATACTTAAAGTTTCGGTGACTAAAGGAGTTTTACAGACTGTTGCATTTACCTTTTACTAAATATTTATTATGCTATTTTCCTTTTGTCATCATGCTTACCAAGAGGCCAAATGTAAACATTTTCACTAACTCTCAATATAATCCTCCGAAGTGACATTTTGCATAATCGAACACTACTTCCCTCATATAGAAATGGAACTGTATAAACAATTTAAAGTCTATAAATCAATACGTTTTCAACATATCGTGTGGACAGACATATATACAATTTCTCCAGCCTTTCTAGTTATGGCATTTCCTATAGGTGAACCGCTAATAAAGAAACCTGCGCAGAAGCAAATATTTGAGCAGCACAGCGCAGAAGGGGCCCCCCTCCGGTGGGGGAGAGTGGCGAGTGGGCGGAGCATCTTCTTGTCAGCTATTTAAATCTTGTCTTGCTCGCGCCATTTGTTTATACTGCAGTTACTTACCTATTCTCTATCTGTATTGTTTTGTTGTGTGTAAGCCTATACAAGTGTCGCTTAGCTCGCGTGTACATATAGTCGATGGCGTCTACATCTAAATCGGCGTGATTCTCGGGTCGTCCACTTCACGGACAGGCTCGCGAAATTGTGTATAATGTCTACAAACATTTGAAAGACACAAAGGAACAGTACAGTTTAAAATACAACGTAGTCGAGGCTGCAAGCAATTTGACTGGCGTCTCTGAGTCCTTAATTAAAAAAATAGCAGCTGAGGGAAAACGATCTCAAGCAAGAGGAATTTTGACTTTTTGCACTCCCAATGGCAAAAAAGTAGTTAACAATTTTACAAAATGCATCATAAAAAGAAAAGTTCATGATTTTTATGCATTGAAAAAGATACCTCCTACACTGGCTAAACTTAAAGCTCTGTTAGAAGAAGAGAATATCCTAAAGTGTGGTAAAGAATACTTAAGAAACTTATTGAAAAATATGGGATTCAAATGGCTTACAACTCAGTCAAAGCGAAAAATAATAATAGAACAGACTCATGTAGCAGGCTGGCGAGCAAACTATTTACGCGAAATTCAAAAACTGTGACATGATAAAAAAATATAGTGTATGTAGACAAGACTTATATTAACAAGTCGCACGTTATCCGTAAGTGTTGGCAGTCTCAATTTAAAATTGGGATAACGAAAGACGTTGGGAAGGGCCCAAGACTTATAATAATTCACGCTGGAGGTGAAGCAGGGTTTGTTCCAAATGCCTTAAAAATATGGATGCCTACCAATAATAAGAAGGGGAGGAAAATCTATGTGTCTCAAGACTATCACGATGATATGGACTACACAAATTGTTCCATGTGGGTCAATCAATGTCTCATTCCAAATCTCCCTGAAAAAAGTGTGGTTGTTATGGACAATGTAAGCTACCATAACAAGGAAGACGACAAAAAACCAAGCAGTGCAACATTAAAGGCCGACATCCAAGACTGGCTCACCTGGCAAGGTATTGAATTAGCTCCGACTATGACAAAGGCTCAATTGATAGTGTTAGTCAAATCTACTCCTGCGACAAAACAATATTCTATTGATAAATTTTTTACTGATGCTGGACACACTGTAATTCGTCTGCCGCCCTATCATGCAGATCTGAGCCCAATTGAGTTAGTGTGTGGTGATATTAAGGGCAGAGTCGCTGAACACTTTGCTGAGTGCATGAAAGAAAAAAATAGCTCTGCTATAAGTTATTTAGTGAGTACCCAGTTGCGAACTGGTGGAAGTGTTGCGAGCACGTCTATAAAATAGAAGATATGTATAGGCAGAGAGATTGTGTCATAGACGAAGCAGTGGATAAATTTATCATATCTGTTAACAACGACTCATCGAGTTCCGATGACGATAACGGCACCGGTAGTGATGAACGAGGGGATCTAACGTCTGAAAGTGACAGCGAAATAGCAGAAGGCCCTTGTATTGCCGTTTTACGATTCGGCCAATATTGACACGAGTAACCATCTTTATTTTAACAAATATATAATTCAATATAGGCCCACAAATTGTTTTTACCGTTCACATTGATTTCTTATTTACGCGCGCACGCGCGCACACACACACACACACACACACACGCGCGCGCGCATTTTAGTTTTATATTACATATATGTGTGTTAAATTTTATTTATTATAACATTTATGGATGCAGGGTAGATGTATTTAACAAGGGAGCTTGCATTTTGTTGTGAGGTTAGCCACGCAGTGGCAGTGGCCAGTAGAGATGTGTGAACGAGTCAATCAGGTTAACGAGTGATCCGGATCGGAGTGTTTCACTTTAAAAATTTTGTTCAATTTGGCCTGGCAACTGAATAAATTTGATACTTTTTTCCAAATCAGGTGAAATGAAATGAAAATGGTTTATTTTCTTAAAAATAGTACAATAAAACACATATACATATACACGTTTTGCAACAAACGTATGCAAATACATACAATGTCTGAAATCATGTATCAGAGTGTAACAATACGGTACTTATACGTAGTTAATTATTTCTTATTATAATAAACCTTGTATTAATTCTATTTAATTCAATTAAAATTTGAAATAAGAAAAGTAGTATATCTGGGAAGAGCCTTCATGGCCCTAGGGCCTGTGCGTAGGCTCTGGTCGTGAATATTGGAACTCAAAGCTAATAATAGAACAAATTATATTATAATTAAAAAATAGTAGTTTAGTAATTTTTGAGATTATTAAATGGTTTTAGAATTTATTTTTAATTCGGCTGGATGGCAATGACAACAGTGACCACGCAGGCAATTGATGAGTCACATTGATAACGATATGTAACCGAGTATAAATCTAGTTTTGCTGCACTGTCGTATGAAGTATTAGTTATGGTAATTATAGTGAAGGACAAACCGAATAACAATAAATAGCGAGGAAGGGTTAGAAGTTCAGCGATAACAAGGGAAAATAAGTCTATATACTTCTTCGCCATCTAACGATAGTAACCCATCCCTCACGCGTTTTTTTAAACCAGTAAAGATTAGGTAATTGAAACACAGAAGCGAAGTTGTAACTCAAACACACGTTACGGTACAAAACTTGATAAATATAATACAAATTTGTTACGCTGAATGTTTTTTTTAATATAGAAACTGTAATGACGACTTGTTGCGAGTACCGTGTGTTATGAGTATAAGTTTTCAACGCTAAATTGACAAATTTCTTATAGTCATTAGTTCTTCCTCAAAGAAAATTAATTCTAAAGAATATGTTGTACTCTTAAAGATCATTATTTTTAGTATTGTTTTCTGTTCAAAAATTAATGGCTCAAGAATTGTTTTGAAAGCAGCACCATAGAATACAATACCAAATGAAAGTTGGGATTGAACCAAAGCAAAATAGGCCACTTTAATTTCCTTATCTGTGAGTACTTCTCGTACTTGTCTGAACGCAAAAAATGAATTGACACATTCATATTAAGAAGTGATTTTTTGTAATATACTTACAGGTATTGAATCGTGCCCATGAGCGAAATTCCTCTCAAACTGGATACGTAACGTATAACCTCTTGTAACAGTGCGTAAGTTAAAGGTCAAATGAAGCCTATAAGATCTGTCTTCGAAAAAAAATTTTATATTTGAGCCATTAGAGTTCGCCAAGTTCTGACCCACATTAATAAAGAATTTATTAAATTCGTTAGCTACCTCAAGCTTAATTTTGTCATTGAGTAATTTGGTATTTGGCAAATATTTATGTACCACTCAATTTAAGTAAAACCCCCTAAAACATTTTAAAATACCCATTAGCTTGGTCGAATTTATCACAAAAATTATATTTTTTTGTTGCTTTAAATTTCTGCTTAAAATGTTACTGCAATTGACATATCGGGTTTTAAGCTCCACATTAAATGGTTGCTTTTTCACTAATTTACGTAATTTATCTCTTTCTCTTATAGCATGGACTAAATCTGAAGTAATCCATGGGTTTACCTTTTTTTGACCTCGTTTTAAATTTATTCGACTATTGAAATTGTAATAATATTCTGAAGTTGTAATGCAAAAACATTAACATTAGTGCTATTAAAAATTGATTGCCAATTATCATTTAAAATGTTATCATGTGGCAACACATGGTCGATATAGGTGCGATGTGCAGGGTCGATTTGAGAGGAGGCGTTCTGTGTAGTAGTGTGCGTAATATTATTTTAATGACTCAGCCTGGGTATTATGAAAAGTGGTGGGAACTTAATCGATTAAATGTGTTGTTATTTATAAAAGTAAATTATTTTCAAACAAAGCAATGTGTCTGTTTCATGATTAGTAATTTATTGAAACATTTGTAGTGAAATTATATTATGCTAAATCAAAGGCATATCAATCAACCAAGTCCATTGTTCATAAGTATTAACGTTTAAAATATTTAGTAATGTATTTAGTAACATATAGTTAATTTTTGTTAATCAGTTCTAATAATAATAATATATATTTACATTTACTAGATTCCTGAAACAATACATTTCTTGTTATACATCTATCCATTCACTGTAAAATATGTTGTTTCTTCCTCTATCCGATCACTTTTTTTCAAGCGGATCCTTTCGTTCACTTGGCCATTCCGTTCAGTCGTTTATTTTGTTTATTTATTTATTTATATACGGAAAACTCCATTTTACAGAGAAGTACAAAATAAGGCTGACACAAAAAAGTGATCATAATCTAAGACAACATCACGTTTAAAACTAATACAATATTATGGATTAGCAGAACACAAAACTATGTTGACCTGAATACCAGTCCTTGCTACATTTAGATCTGCCACAATACACCATCTCAGTACATGATCAAAGACAGAGAGTCCACGCATCGACAAGACAATATCAATAACAATATAATAGTAATAGTAATATTAAAAAAAAAACAGCAATAATAATAATATTAAAGAAAAACAACAATAATATCAAAAACAACAACGATATAGCAAACAATTAACAAGAATAAATGCTAATGAGAATTCATCAACAATATAATAGCAATATTGAAAAAAAACAACAATAATAATAATATTAAAGAAAACAACAATAATAATATCAAAAACAACAACGATATAGCAAAATAATTAACAAGAATAAATGCTAATGTGAATACAATAACGATAAATAACAAATTAGCAACAATTAATACTGGTTATGAATACAGAATTTGGCTAGTATATATAATAAAAGAATAATAACAATAATAAAACAATAACAAAAAAACAAACATTCACCGGGGAACCTGACTCTGGAAGAATCCTCTGATCGCAGATTGGCTGTCCTCAAAGAAGTCGAACTGGCGACACAGCTGGTTGCCCAGACGATGTAAACGTGGAAGAGGACCGTGCATGATGTAGTTGGTGGGGTGGGGTGCGACCGACCAAAAACCTGGTTGCATGAGCGGGTCAATCTTGAAGCACGTAGATCAATGCGACAGAGTAGGTCAGAACAATCGACCGTGCACGAAGAACTCCCCATAGGAAAAGAGCATTAGCTTGTTGCCTTCTAGTAGACAGAGGGAGAAGTCCAAGAGAGGCCTCAACTAGTTCAATGGGTACATCAAAATAGTTATGACCCAGCCTAACACCGACAGCTCGGACGAAGCGTCGCTGGATCCTGTCTAGACGTTCAATGTGATTGTGTTGATAAGGGGACCAGAAAAACAGAACAGTATACTCCTTACCAAGGACTTATATAGGATATTCAAAACGCCACAATGCCAAGACCACTCCTTGAAGCTCTTAGTATGAAGTTGAGCATTCGTAGGGCTTTGCCGCAGATGAAGTCAATATGCTTATCAGGGCTAAGTTCTGCAGAGAAGACCACACCCAGATCACGGACGATTGTACTGCGAGATAGAACAGTTCCATTGAGCACGTAGTCAGATACCACAAGAGGTTGGGCAGAGCGAGTGAAAGAAACCAGTAACATTTGGCGGCATTTATGCTCATTGCGTTAGTGATGCACCAGTTATCAATTAAGCATAGATTCATCTGCAGTGTCTCAGTGTCAGAAGGGTCCCTAACAGCACGGAAAGACCTTGACGTCATCCGCAAACATTAGGCAGTCAACATTTAATGACTTGACCAAGTCATTAATATAGAGATTGAAGAGGAAGGGGCCCAGGCGTGACTCCTGAGGGACACCAGAAGTGGCGGTGAAAGGTCTTGATAGGGCGCCAGCGAAACTAACTATGAAAGTTCTATCATTTAAGTAGGAGTGACACCAAGAAAGTAGGCTGCCACATATACCATAACCGTGAAGTTTGGCCAGAAGGTGCCCATGACTGATAGCATCAAAAGCTTTGCTAAAATCAATATAAACACTATCTACCTGGACGCCACTCGAGAAAGCAGACAAAATGTAATCCACATAAACAACCAAGTTGCTAACTGTTGACCTACCCCGGACAAAGCCATGTTGCTGCGGCGCTATGATATTTTTGAATTGGAAGCTGTTGAAACACGATGACCGGTAAAACACGCTCTAGCGGGAAGGCTTAGTAACTCTGTACTGCCCGGTTCAACTGAACGGGTCGCAGCAGTGAACGATACCGACTGAGCCGGATTGGTCAGCTGATTTTATTAGATTGAATTAGAGTGAGCGCCGAGCAGTGGTGGGGATGCTTGGAGGGGCGGCGGAGGGATATTTACCCCACCCTGCGTGACCTCAAATCAACCAAGGTTTTTTTAGCGGTTTACCTATAAAACCAAGCCAATGCATATAAAACCATAATATTGTACAAAAAAGAATAGTGAATGTATATCTAAAACCAATAAAGTGAAAAATAAAAGTTAAAATACGAACATTGAGGAAGTTAATAAAGCTATTTGAACTCATTAAAACCGCAGTCCATGCTATCAACAGTTATAAAGATAATAAGCGAAAACCTGAAGTTCTAGCTATTGCTGTTTCATAAAGCATATGTTTCATATAATTGTAATGTCGATTTAAAATGTAATGGGTCTTAGTTCATTATTTATACATGTTGGTGTTTGCTGCTATAAAGTATAGTCTTACATTATAGCATTGCTCTAAATGGAATATTAATTTGTAAATTTAATGACAGTGGGACACAATAATTAAATTATCAACGGAATATATCTTCATAAGTTTCATCTTGGAACAGAAATATTTCTATGCCCCTGATTAATTATTATACTTTAGATCTAGAATTATTCAAAGTTAAAAAAAATTACATCAATAGTATTATATTTTCAAGCTAAGGAATAAATGTATTCAAGTGTATAGAATTGAACGAAAATTAATCCGTAAGCATAAAGTAATTAATTTAGACGTTTATTGGAACATTAGAACATTTTTAAGTATATTTCATTTACAAATTTTCATACTATTGTTACAATTTATAAGTTGTAATTTTTTTTAATTAACACAAATATTCTTTTAATTTTTTTCATATTCAAGCTATAAAAAATATGAATATTCTTACGGGTTTTAATAATATGAATGTGTATTGTTTAATGGGTACAGATAAAATAAAGATCTGATTCCAATATCTAATTTTGACATAAAAGATCTGATGTTTTAGATAAATCCCATGTATATATTAAATCTAATTAAACGTTTGCATTGTATTAAAGAGGCCTAAAATAAGGAAGTAAAAAATAAAATCAATTCTTAGCAAACCTAAGTTAAGTCAACCAAAATCAATCAATACAACAAGGCATTAATTGTATGTATTGAGTGTATCTAGAATTTCATCCTATAAAGATTTTACTCTATTATACTATATTTGAGTATTGTATAACGTTGCATCATAGTTTGGGAATTCAGCCCCTGATGGTTCAACAAAAGCGCGTCAAATTTGAATATGATATAACGTTTTAATTTTGTTTACTATAAAAATGCGTATTGAATTAACTAATTTACTAATTTCGAGCAACGTGTATTTTATTAGTATAAAATATATAACAAGTCTTTTTTAAATTATGTAAATATAAGAAAACATTGGCATTATTTTTTTAATATGGGACGTAGGAACGATACCCTACATTGTGAGGAGGTGGTCACATCAATAATAAAAATACTGATACAGTGATTCATCACGGTGTTAGAAGCTCCAGATATCATGTATACACATAGTAATACTAATAAAATCAGTAACACTACGTTTCGAGATCTGCAATCTGATCTCTTCTTCAGGTAAAGAACTAACCTAATACATAATATTACAAACTAGGTTAAAATAAACAAATTTTACCAAAGCGTTGTGGCACGCCTAAGTCAGGAATCACAACCTACATGTTGTTTGTCAACTTCACTAACTCTATAAACATGTACTTAATAAAAAACTATACAAAACACTAATCATTAAAACTGAACTACGGAATACAGGTCACAATACGTCTTCATTCGTCTACTAACCACCTACGACTGACCAAAGGGACTAGGCCAATGGTGATCGTGACGGCAGACTAAAACAAGATGGCGGAAATAAAAAGGAAGGGGGACAGGAATGGGCCCTTTCGTTATTATTGGTCCATGCGAGATGAACTTCTTAAAAACATATTGTGACTCCGCATTGGTTTATTACAAATATCTCATCCGTTTAATACTTTTGGTTTTCTCTTTAGTTCATTTTTTAGGATTGGCAACCAAAGCGGCCTGATCTTGACTGATGGTTGACTGATTGGTTGGTCTGCCAATTTAATGTATGTTGCCTCAATTAATTTCTTTTTGAAGTAATGTGGTTCCCGATGTATTATGTTCGCTTCATCCCAATTCATGTGATGGTCTTCGGACCAACAATGGTATGCAATTTTTGACTTTTCTGTTAGACCCTTTCTCGTGTTTTCTTTGTGCTCTTTTATCCTTACGTTTAGTGGTCTTTTTGTCTCGCCTATGTATTCGGTATTGCAAACTACATTTTATATTGTAAACACAGTTTTTGGAATCCTGTGAGCCATTTTTTGGTTTTGTTTTTACGAGACTTTGTCTAAGAGTGTTGTGTGTTTTAAAAGCGGTTCTGATGTATTTTCTATCTACTCTTCTAATTTTCTCCGATAATCCCGGCACATAAGGGATTGACATAAACGCAAATTTATCACAATTCTGTTTTTCTGACTCAGGAATGATTCTTCTGGTTCTTTTGCACGTATTTATTACTAATTGAGGGTATCGATATCTTCTGAGATCCGATTCAACTTTCTTAAATTCTTCTTTTAACCATCTTTATCTGAGCACAAGCTCTTTGCTCTATCAAACAACGAGTAGGCTACTCCTTCTTTGACAGATTTTTGATGGTTGGATTGATAATTTAAATATTTTCCTGTGTGTGTTATCTTTCGAAAAACAGTTGTCTTAAGGACATCCATATCTCTTAATACACACACATCCAAAAAGGGAAGCTTGTTTTGGACTTCCACTTCCATTGTGAGGCGGATGGAAGGAGAAATACTATTAATGTGATTCAAAAAAAAATTTAATTCAATGTCTCCATGAGAAAAAATAACAAAGGTATCATCCACATACCTCCACCAAATCTTCGGTTTGAACTGAGCTAAAGCCAAAGCTTTTCGCTCAAATTCCTCCATAAAGATATTGGCGAAAATAGGAGACAGTGGAGAACCCATTGCCATCCCCTCATCTTGACGGTAAATTTTACCCTCTAACTCAAAATAATTGCTTTGAGTGCATAGTTCTAACAGTTCCATAATTACTGGCACGGGAAGTTTAGTTCTATCCTTTAATGTTTGGTCTTCTTTGAGACGTGATTTAATAATTCCGAGATTTTCTGGAACTGGTACATTTGTAAATAGACTTTCGACATCAAAACTTAACAGTTTGTCAGTTCCAGTCAACTTTAGGGATTTTGACTTCTCTAAAAAATCACTGGAATTTTTGATAAAAGAGTCAGTTTTTCCTACCAATGGCGTTAAGATGTCCAAGAGGACTTTAGACAATTCCCTGCAAGGTGAATCACGAGAACTAATGATGGGCCGGAAAGGGATGGTAGGTTTGTGGATTTTAGGAATGCCATACATATGGGGGATTTTGGAGTGGTGAGGAGTTAATTTAGATCTAAATTTATCTGAAAAGAATTCTTTATGTTTTCTTATGGTGTTTGCTACTTTGCTTTAAATGAATCAGTAGGGTCTTTATTTAAAACTGCATATTTGCCAGTATTTAAAGTTTCCGAAATCTTTTCTTTATACGCTACTGAGTCAAGTACAACAGTAGCGTTGCCTTTATCGGCTGGTAAGATTTTGACCGTGTAGTCCTTCCATCGTCAAAAATAACCTTTAAACAAGGAACTAATAAAATAGTAATAATAGCACACACACACACACACACACACACACACACACACACACACACACACACACACACACACACACACACACACACACACACACACACACACACACACACACACACACACACACACACACACACACACACACATACACAATCAAATTTAACATGGCAGTTAAAGTATCTTGCAAAAGGAGATTTCAATGCCGAAAGTGTGAACGCTTTGATATAGGTTGGATTCCAAGATTTAAATAATATGTATATAGTTGTTTCATCCAGGGAAACAGAACTTCGGAAATACCACTCATTTAAACCAGTAGTATTCCTGCACACGCATGATGTTATAAAAAGGCCATAGCAATATCACTTAACCACTAATCCTCTTAACCATGGACATTGGATAATATGTATCTGATAAAGGTCTCATTTCAGTTAAAAAAATAACTTAAGGTCCGTAATATTACATTGTAAATGCTCTCAGTGAGAATGTTTGATGGAGTTATGTACTCCGACTTTAAAATTGATTTTGAAGCTATGGTTATCTGCTAGTTGTACGTATATGACTAACAAATTATAGTAGTTGTCATGAATTAACATTAATGATTTATTTAAACTTTGATCGCTCCATATGACTAGGAATTTCAGAAAGTGGATATTGATAATACAAGTTTTTAGTATGATGCTTAACCGTTAAAGTACTGTAAATGTTTTCCAAACACTCCACATATTTACTTATATGAAACCACCACCCTACTTATATGAAACAATGTTATTTATTTTCAATCATGCTAAATATATCACGCGTCTTAATTCCTATGTGTATATCCTATGTGTATAGTTAATATGTTTTAAAGGTAAAATGCATTCTATCAATCTATTCCGCAAATTCAGCAAAGTTTACTTTTTGAATATAAAATTGGATGAGGTCTGACACTATACTTTGTCAGAAAGTGAAATCAAACTTGAGACCTCAGATCCATTTTCTTTGTTAGGAAACTCAGTTAGGAGGGAGAACAATTGTGTTAAGGAAAGTATTGAAGGTCTCCTTTGCTTTTCTTTTTCTAAGTTGATGAGTAGAAGTGACTTTTACTACTTGTCACTGAACTCCCTTAGGGCCTGTTCTATTCACCTGCATAGCAAAACCTAAAGTTTTAAATGGTGGAATGCATCGTTTATATTATTTTCATACAAATGCATTCCTCTATACCCAGACTAGTATAGAGCTTTAGATACTAGTCTCGATTAAACTACAAATTAATCAATGTATACTTGGAATTTCTCTAAAATATAAGTATTCCAAACAAACTTTTTTGCATATTTGATAAACTTTAGCTGAAACTTTAAATACAATTTTGATTAGATTTCATATGCATTACCAGATGTTATCAGAATTTAAAAAAAACGGGAATCATTAAATTTTTTCTAACAAAAATAATCAGATTTCAAAGCATATATATGACTATTTTTACCCATTTTGTTCCTGAGATATATTAATGAAAGAAAGATAGTCACACATATAGAAGAGAACATTTTCAAACCCTATGAGTTCTGGACTTCGCTAATATTCGATTAACGATACGAAGTGCATGCATCATTACGAAACTCTGTGATGCCTACATAAGAGTAAGGTTTCTTTAAAATATCATAGCTTTTATACAAATAATGTAGCTAAATATGTTTCAAATATATTTTACAGAAAGTTATACTTCACTAAAACTCAAACAAATTCCATGGAAAGATATGAATGACAATTAAACTCTATTACGCCTATGAAGTAAAGAAACTTTGCACAATGTTAATCAGTTTTTTTAATGCAATGCAAACAGGAAGGCAAAACATTTAAGTTTCTGTAAGCAATTTATATACTAACTAGTTTATTAAACGATCTGTTTAATCTGTAATAGAAGATAACTTAAATTGACAGTACCAAATTAGTGTTTAATACGTCGCATACTACTACGTATATATAGCAACAGTTAGCTGTTACGGGTTTAACACTGGCTATACTAGCTAGTCAAGAAAAGTGATTTACAAGCTACTTTCAAATATTTTTGATGTACTAACTAGTTAAAACAAATTATAAACTGGTTAGTTTAATGGTAGTTTTGTTTTTATTAACTACTAATAATGAAGTAAGAAACCCTTTCAAGAGATTATTCTTTCACACTTATATAGTAATTAATGAACGAAGCGAGACACTTATATTATAAACTACCTAAATTGGTATAAAATTACCAAATTGGTTGACGTCAGGCAACTTGAACGTTTCACAAAGTTTCGTGTGAAATTACTAACTAGGTATTACAAGTTCTGACAGTTCCTCCCAATCGTTTGTAATATTTAGTAGTTTCTTTTATCATTATGTAACATTATTTAAAAATTAATAACTATGCATGAAAAATATTTATCAGCCTAAAATTTAAAAACTATTAGTTAATAAGCAATAATAAACAATTATTAGCTATATACCAGTTTACACATATAATAACACTGTTAAAGTTACAGTACAGCCAACTCTCTCCGTACTTAAATAATCTTTATATAAAAAGCAATGTACATATAATCTTATAGGGCGCAAGCAAACTACAGTTAGATTTTGTTAGTTATTTTTATTAATTACTATGGTTCTTACTTAAATTGTAAGAAACCTTTTTAAGAAATTATTGTTCTTATTATCCTTGATTGGAGAGGAATGAACGAGACAATTATACAATAAACAACGGAAATAGGTATAAGATTACCAACTTGGTTAACGTCAGCCAACTGGAATGTTTCACCAAGTTTCTTGTAAATCTACTAACAAGGAATTACAAGTTTTGACAGTTGTTCCCGAGCGTTTTGATATTAAGTGGTTCTCTATAATATTATGTAAACTTGTCTCTTTTAATTTATAATTATGTATAAAAATTAGTTTATATCTTTGTATTTAAAAGTTATTATTCTATATACTACAAATTACAAACAATAAATAGCTACTATATACGGTTTAAACATATAATTACAGAATTACAGTTACAATATAGCCATCTCTCTCCGCACTCATATAATTGAATCCATAAAATGAAATGCTAAATTGCAACTGGAAGGCGAAAAGCAAAACTTCATGGCGATTGACCTGAGTAAAACCAGGAATGTATAGCTGTCTTGGGATCATCCATTGTGCACCAAGTTTGTAGCTCGTAGGTGTTCTCAACCTGACTGAAGAAAAATTGAAAATAAATTTTTATGAAAGAAATTCCAAGTGCATTGTAACATTTTAAAACTTAATGTATTTATTCTCTTGAGTACCGCTGTAAATATTGTCATTCGCTACATTTTGGTGCATTATTAATTGGTTATGTGTATATTAATTTAGAGCCTGCGATCTAAACATTAAAGCCCATTGCATGGCGTTCATTAAACTCACCTTGGGCTGTGTGGCTCCCTAGAATGGAAACGTAATGATTAATTTTAAGGATTGAAGGATAATGATGGTAGTTGTGTAAGTTGCTCAATTCCTCATTGTCATTTCTTACCCGTATCAGGTCTTCGTGGGTTATTACAAGAACGCCGTTTTATAGGATACCATTATTTTTACTATGTCGTGTACATTATATATATATATATATATATATGTGTGTGTGTGTGTGTGTGTGTGTGTGTGTGTGTGTGTGTGTGTGTGTGTGTGTGTGTGTGTGTGTGTGTGTGTGTGTGTGTGTGTGTGTGTGTGTGTGTGTGTGTGTGTGTACAGACTCACACACACATATACATACTAAGTTTTTTGGATAATCACCTCAAAAAGTATACATAACCATTGCTGAAATGAAGATGAACACGATTCAAAATAAACCTGGTACTAAGAGAGTAATTATACCTTCCTTGTCGGATTTTGTTAGCTAAGCTCAAGCACTAAAATAAAATATACATAAATAAAAATAAAAACATCTTTAAGCAATTTATTAAGTAACATTACTTAATAACTTATTAATAAGTAACATACAAATTATGTCCTGCGCAATCTTGGAAAATTTTGTTCGGTGGATGTATTAAAAAAGGCCTATTTTGGTCTGATACATCCACATTTGACATATGGCTTGAGATTGTGGGGAAGCTGTTGCAAATACATAGTTTTCAGATCTCAAAAGAAAGCCATAAGAATTCTTTCAAAATTAAACCCCAGAGAGTTGTGCAAATATGCCTTTAGGGAGCTTGGATTGCTGACTCTTCCTTGTCTCTATATTCTCGAGGTGGCCTTGTACTACCGACTTAAATACGAGTTGGTACGGGGCAGATGTGTCCACCAATATGGGACTAGAGGCAGGAATAACTTTCGAGTCGAACAGCACAGAACGGCAGCTTTCGAACACTTACCATCTCAAGTTGGAGTCGGACTAATCAATAGGCTCCCTGAGGGCATCAAACAACTCAATGAAGCAAAAAAATTCAAAACTCGACTAAAAAATTTTCTCATGTCAAAGGCATTTTACTCAAATGATGAGGTCAGGATGGGCCGCTGGGATGAAAATGTTTGAAATTAACAACAACCACGAAATCCCCGGTTCTGATACATACAAGAATCGTATTACGTTGTATGTATTTACGTAGACCAAAATCATTTATATGATGTACTTATGTACTCTATATTGTTACGTTGACGCATGCCATGCAATATTGTAATTGTTTCACTCAATAAAGAATATTATTATTATTAAACATAAACCAAACATTAGATAATGTTTGTTATAGTAAAATTCTCACAACATCTCCATAAAAAATAATACAAAAGAAATTATGTACTGAAATTTTAAACTCACTTCTAAATCTAAATAAATTTTAAAATTCTTCAGACTATTAATACATACACATTTTCTCATACTTTTCTTCACTGGTTTTTTGCGTAGCAACGTCGTTATTGGTTGAGCGTTAGTGAAGCCTATAACTCGAGGGGTTGAATATATGAATTATCTGTCTGTTTGTCTGTCTATCAGTCAACAAGATATGTAGAAAAAAACTAGTCTAAAGATATTTTATAAAGGTTTATATTTATATCGGAAACGCAGAGTTCTATGATGGGACTTGCTATTACACAAGATGTGGTTGAGCGTTAACGAACGTTTTTACTTTGGATAATAAACCATATTTAATAAAGAGTAGCTGCTAGTTTCATTGATTAAACGTTTAAAATTTATTATACAAATGAAACATGTATTAACTAATTACTAAATAAATTACTTGGAATTTAATAAAGTTAACCGATTCTCCTATTATTCGATGAAGGCCTAAATTCAGTCGCGGGATTACATTGATTCTGATGAGGCTTTTGTGGGTATACAAATTGGATTAGGCCATGAAATGCATAAGTGGCTCTTACACCACTTATTCAAATTATCGCTCGTGACTCAATCCAACTTGAATGAGCTGTGCATGCTACTCGAACTACTGTAGTAAAATATTGGTGGTGGAAGGTAAAGAAAGAAGCCACTAATCATGAACCTTGTAACCACGCATTTCTATCAGTAGTGTGTAGCTAATAGTTTATTATCACGTTATGCTACGCAATCCAACTTGAAAGAGCTGTGCTTGCTACTCCAACTACTGTAGTAAAATATTTCTGTTGGAAGGTAAAGAAAGAAGCCACTACTCATGGACTTTGTAACCACGCATTTCTCTCAGTAGTGTCTAGCTAATAGTTTATTATCATGTTATGTGAGACTAGATCCATATTAATTATACACATAAATAATATGTGATTTATAAAATTTCATATCACGAAATATCCTTACTGTCGTTTGTTTTATACAAATTTCCTACCCTAAAGGTACTATTAGTAAGTATAACCATTCATAAAGTTTACATTCCGAATAACGGTTAAATTTTAAGTAAGCCTATTTTTATCCTAGTAGCCAGTGAATTCCGACAGACAAATATTTTAAAGTGAATACTTCTTTTGGGGGGGCTATATATGTATGTTTAACACGGGACCAATAACATGGCTATGCTTGTTCGGTCTGTAGCCGCTGGGGGCTAGTTATAGTTAGTAAACAGTTATATATGTAAAAATGCAGAAATGAACCAGCTAAATTCTAATATAGCTATATGTACGTTAGGAATCAAAAACACATTAACAATTTTAATATTTTATGCGATGTGTGCTGACAAATGTGGACTTTTTTTCCAAAAAAACTATACTTAAAGTTGAAAGTTTGGAGTTTTTGAGAAATCAAGCGGAAGGATTAGTGTCTTATTTCAGACAACATCATAAGATATATATATATATATATATATATATATATATATATATATATATATATATATATATATATATATATATACTCACAGATGATATTTATATTAGCTGAAACTATTTCAAACTTGGTACAATAGTCTCCGTTTTAAATACCTTGACTGCGTTGTTTTCTTGCCAACTTGGTACGCAGTTTCTTTCCATCATGACGGCCGCATATACGTTATTTAATAACCCTTAAAAAAGTGTATCTTTTCTTTTATGATTTTAAGGTTTTTGAAACTTTTTTCTTTAAACGATTTATTATGTATTGAATGGTTTTCAAAACGCTAAATAAGTGGTAGGATATTGTAAATGTAGACTTCTTAACATATTACATATTTTTGAATGTACGTAAGTACACATCATACTCGTATTATAGTTATGGTCACACATCATGGTTATGATAGGAGGTTAAGACCTTTTATCTAGTTAACTAAGGATTGTTGGGCTCAATATTAGCTGTCAGAATTATTTTTTATCTTATATAATATAACAAAGTACACACTGTGGTGCATAGTTTTATGGCGTATCAGTCTTCTAGTCACAACAATATCCTTTGTTATATAAAATAACAAATTCGGACTGATTCCAATGATAAAAATCCTTTTTAATTGTTTCTAATTACTATCGTATACATGTTTATATTTCTAGTATAATATAATGTTCGCGAGATTCGTATTCTACTCATTTATCAATACTGTTTTATTATAAATCTTAACCAAGAAACAATAGTGATCAAGTTGTTTGAACAGCTGTTTTAATTAAATAGAATATGAAAGAAGCAAACAGTGCATTTCCTGGAAGAGAAATTTGTTTTAGAATTGGTAATTCGAGATGCGGTCCTGTTTGTGTTTTAGATGTGATCAGCATTCAGCTCACCGAGTTGCTGATCCAATCAGCGTCTGAGTGGAGGTCATGTGGTCTCTGACTCAGCACTCAAACTATCTCTTGTACTTTACATAGTATGATTTTCAATTTATTTTGTTCAAAACCCATAACCAATATTAAGTATTGCAAATAATCAAAGTAATACGGTTGAAACCATTTGTTTTACAAACAAAATAAGTTCATACAATGATCACTGTATCGACAACATTTTTTTATTCTATGTAAACTGTTACAGTTTTCAAAATGTAAGAGTAAGACACATGTTTCACCAAAGTAAGAGTTTTTCATGTTATACTATATACGTTGAAACATTACGACAAATATTAGTAAAAAGTATGTTGCTTTCAGTTCAACTTTAAGTGTATTTTAAATGTTTTAACAGGTAATTTAACATGAATAACGTAACTAAAATTGAAAAAAAATATGAGTATTAACATTTTGAAAAATTTAGTTACACTTGGAAAATATTTTATATAGCAAAGGTCATATGTAACATATTCCAGTTATCTTAACCTATGCTGTTTCTATTTAATTTAATAAATTTTTAATATTTTTGTTGGAATGTGTCCGCAAGAAATTAAGTTATCGCAGTTATTCATATTTTGAACTGAGTGACATTTATTGTGAGTTGACCATGGAGTTGTTTAGGTTGTAGGAAGCAGTATGACTGAGATATTTGGGGATATATTAGTAAAAGAGAAATTTGGGCGAACAAGTTTCAAACCATAGGCTCATTTAGAGCTTGAAGAAAAATATAAATGAAAAAAATTGCAAAATAAGCTAAATTTATTTGATCATTAAACATTCATAAAAGTATACTTATCTTGTAGATGACGCTCAAAAAGCTGATTAAACGCAAATTATCTTTATCTAGATAACAATCTGCTTTAGGTAAAGAAAGGTTTTTTGCTATTTTAAAAGTAACTTAAACAAAATCTTCTGATTTCTTAAGTGCAGATGAGGACAAGAAATTTACGAATATTAAACCTTAGCGAACTGGTTCCAACGCAATTCATTTCTGTATTACATCGTCCAGTTATAATGTTTAAAATAAACACGGTGTATAAACTCAAAACCGGGTTCCCATCTCGAATCAATGGCACTGACTAGGCGGTTACAACGCAGAACAAGCGAATTAATACCATTAGCTAACTTGTAATCTTATTGCTATTAGTTATGTATGGTGTGTTGAGGACAATATTTTGAATCCTAAATTAAAATCCTTTAAATTTTACCTGGAAGTAAATTCATGATTTTGAACATATTTTATGTTGGTTATATGGAAATTGTTTAATTTTTAAAGAAATTTACTTTTGTTATGTCAAAACATAAAAATTTTAAATATCATTGTTGTGTTATTTTTTTATTTCTAAAAAGGTTGTCTGCTATGAAAATTTGTGGTGGCATTGTTATTAATTATAAAGTAGAAATATGCAATGTGTAAATGCTGTGGGGTAAAAAACCACATGTCTTTGAAGTAGGCTTTTGAATATATTATACAATACAGATTTCAACATTAAATTTAATTATCTTTCTCATGTTGAAGTATCTTTAAGTAATTTAATCCATTAAAGTTCCAACATACTGCTCATACACACATTATTTTAAAATACTATACAGCAGATTAAAACAATTTAAAGTCAATGGTACGATAAGTTTCGAGTATATAAAAGTTTTTAATAAATAAATTACAAGTGAATACCATAGACGTCACCAAATAATTTGTATGGGATTGGCTTGTATGTACTGAGGTAAGCAATAACGCCGTAATTGATGTCACGTTTCATGTTCATCATTACAGTGAAATAACTCTCCAAAAGCTCACCCCCCTTCCCCTTGTAACAACATCCAGCCGATTTTCATCCAAGCGCGGAATATTCTAAGGATACATTTTGATAGAAATTTACAATAGCTTCTTGAAATACGGTAAATGTTTTTAGGCAACCATTGCTTATATGACTAAGAAAAAGTTACTAATTTGTGGTATAACGGTTTATGTTAAAACTATATGAGTGAAAGAGACGTTATCACCCCCATTAATGAGGAAGACCCTCGCCACAGTTTACCCACCCAGTTAAGGATTTATTGGCATTTTCAAAATAATAGGCCTACATCTGCATGAATGTAGTTAAATGTTATACCAAAAACTACAGCTGTAACTACCTTACATAATTAGTTCCCTTGTGACTAATTAATTTAACATTTGAAGTGATAAATACTTATTATAATAAATAATATCGTTTAATGCTGATGCTTAATGGCCGAAATTATAATGTATGAACATTAACGCTATATTAAAATGCGTTTAATCATAAAAACAGATAGTTATAGATTACAATGTAATTAATGAATATGCATCTAAATTACAATAATGCTTTATTAAATCAATTTAATCAACGGTTTATAACTTACTGTTTTAGGAAGAGTTACTGACATTAATAACATACTAATGTATAATATTTAATCGTATTTTACCTTTATAATCTGTTTATTTAAAACAAAAAATAACGATTTTGCAAAAACAAATAAAAATTATTGGATTTATAGGTTTTCTTTCAGAGGAAATAAACAATAATGAAATACAACAATGAACTGAAAGTTGTGCCGGAATAGAAGTAACTATATAACTTTTAAAGGTCAACAAGAGAAGTATCTCGTTCAGTCTCAGCACTCTCAGCCATCTTGACGAGATTCTTTCTGTTAAGAATCTAGCGAAGTAATATTGTTCTCTCGCTGAGCCGTACGCGTTCGCCCGAGAATGCCTTGTCATGGTGTTGTTTAGCGCTGGGTCGATTCATTCATTTTCCCATTCCTTCTTGCAGCTTATCCAACCTTCTTAGATACGTTTTCTAGTGGGAACACAAACGTGTAAGTGTTTATTTGGAGGAAATAATAAAAATATTCTCATTAAGTCAAATCAGAGTGTTGATTTCAATGATAGCAGAACGTGTCCTGCTTGATGCATGCAGCTGGCGGTGTAAATTTCTTGTAAAAAAATTTTACGGGCTGTTTCTTAAATATTTATTAAATCGTTGCATATTAACTTCTGTTAATAATTTACAACTTGATTACACTAAATTCCTTGTCTGTCAGATTTACAATGTACAAATACTAAAACTGAATTCGTTTATTATTTTTGTAAATACTCTCGATAAAAAAAAACACACACACACACATATAATTTTTTCAATAAACTTTGAATCACAAAAGGGACTCGAACCTGGCGGAGCAAATACTTTTTGTGAATCAATGTTTATCGAAAAAATTTAATTAGACTATATCGATTTATAAAAACTTAATAAACGTAAATAAAAGTCGTTTGACAGGTATTGGGTCTTCCGATAATATGTGAGTTTGGTTATTTAAACGTATATGTGACAGATACGGTCAAATAAAAAATAATTGAATCGTAAATAGTAAGTGGGTCTGTGGTGTAATGGTAGCATACTCACCCGGCAAGTAGGAGATCCGAGTTCGAGTCCCGGCGGAGCATGTACTTTTTGTAATTCAATGTTAGAAAAAAAAATCTAATTCGGCTATTTCCATTTATACAAATAAAATTCCGATCATATGTTACTTTGGTTATTTAAACGTATATGTGACAGATACAACCAAATAAAAAATAATTGAATCGTAAAAAGTAAGAGCTCTGTGGTGTAATGGTAGCACATTCACCCGGCAAGTGGGAGATCCGGGTTCGAGTCCCGGCAGAGCAAGTACTTTTTGTGATTCAATGTTTATTTAAATAATTAAATTCGGCAATTACATTGATACAAGTTTGATAAATGTGTATATATATATATATATATATATATATATATATATATATATGAATGTTCAAAATAGTATTTAAATTTTAAACTGTTTGTTATTAGGTATTTCTGCTACAATATAAATTTATATATGTAATGGAGAAGAAAGTCATAATATTTATGTACGTGTATACATCTTACTTACTACATCTTTTCGTTATTCAATTAGTTCATAAAATTAAACGAATTTGTATTTAATATTTTATTGGATTTTTGAGTTATAAACATTGTAATGCAGTGAACATTTTAATTTTCTTACCTAAGTAAATTGTATTTTTCAATATTTCGGTAAAGGAGATGGGATTTAAGGAATTTTTTTACGAAGTAAATAACAAAATATAACATATTGAATTCACTTATTTATAAAAGTTTTAGCAATATTGTATATTAGGGTGGGCTCAGCTTCTTTATAATTAAAAATAAAGTACGGCTTCTACTGACAACATCCACTAGACTAATGGACGCTGCCCGAATCTGAGATACATTACACTTGAGATTGAACACAATTCATCAGCTGATATTGATTTTCAGTCGAACTGCAGAGCTTTATATTTAAGTGGAATACCACTTTTAGATGTTATAAGCACGTTTATAATTTTAATAATAAAACAAAAGTACATACAACATTTTCACTTGATGTTGACTCTTGGTTGTTAAGCATACAGTCAAATATATGCATTAATTATTTTTCTATAAATTAGTTGCGTTTTATAATCCATTTACTAAAATAATTCGAAGGCCGTTACCTCCTGTTTTCAAGTTTAACGTAAAAATGATTTAAAAACTTGAAGAAACGTTTGAAAAATGAAAAGAATATCTAAACGTATATTAACAAAAAAACGTATTCATCCAAATAGTTATTATTTAAATGAGAGACATGATTGAGCAAAAGTAATAATAATAATTCTTTAGAAGTATTGTACTATAGGAACCTGTTTTCTACTTCTGATCCATACTATTAACTCCTAGGAGTAATTTTAATATATAAGTTTAGAAAATTTTTTAATAACAAAATATAAAATGTTTAAAATAAAATATCAAGTAATCTCTTTATAAAATATTGTATTTTCATGAACAAGCTTTTAGTTACACGACCACTAAGTGTGTAACTTTGTTTAAAAAAATAATCCCTTAATATCAAGTTGGCTTTTCGCAAAAAATCCAAAATAAATTTAAAGTTCAGACAACACATTCTTACAACTGCTACGTAAAACTAAATAATATTAACTCTAAATATATTAATTCTATAGAATGATTTCCTAGAAGAACAATCGAACTAATATAGGATAGCTAGCTAATTTAACGTATCCTCTGTAATGAAAATTATACTATAACATTCAAAGAAACATTTACCTTTAATGTTAAAATAATAATTCTAGCTTGAAAATAAGTATAATCGGTACTTTGAAATATTAAATATATGTTCTTAAATAAAAACAACATGTTAAACGTTAATACTATTGTATAAACTATAAATGTATAAATGTGTATATCAAGTGTAAAACATTGGAGGTATAGAATTTTTATTAAAATGAATACAAATAATTTTACACGCACTTTAGTTAAATGAAATTAATATAAAGTATGAAACTACTTACTAAAATATGTCAGAAATTTTAATTTTCTTTTGAATTCATAAAATATAACAATGGAAACTAATAATACTCTGGAATCTGACACTATACTTCCTTAAGTACTGCTAAAAGCAACCTATTCCAGCCAGATGCCCGGTAAGGAGAGAAAACTTTTCCTCATTAACATCGCATGTAAATTTATCAAGTATGAAGTAAAAATATGTTCAATTGCTCTCGTATTGACTTTTCCTACAATCGGGTCCTCTGCTTTCTGCTACTGCTTATCAACTAGACTTACACATAGTTTTACACAAATCATTCTTATCGCTAACTTAATGAACTAATGTTTTTAAAGTTTAGTCAATAAGACATTCTATTTGTTTTAACATGTAAATTGGTAACATTATTTCACTTCTAATGTCTCCAAGCAGAAATTTTAATAGACTCCGAAAGTATATATCTTTCAAGTTAACCAAAATCCTATCCAGATAAATTTTAATCAAGTTGCTATCTTGTGTTTTAACAAAGTCGAGTTTAAAACTTTTTAAATAGTCCTGTAATAAGTAAAAACGTACAACGGAGAATCTAAGAACTTCGCAGAACGCAACAAAACTGTTATCACACGGAGGGACGTATTGACTGCCCTTTGATCTTTTGACCCAGCAATTACCACAATATTCTTTGGTGGATTATGTGGAACCTATTTGCCAAGGTCTAAATTTCTTGGACTTCTCGACCAAGAGTTATAGTTTGCACGTGTTCGGGGAACGTATATTTGGTCTGAAATTAATCTTTTGACCACAGATATGTGGCTTTCTTCCTTAAATCCAGGAAAGAAACCACAACGTCTAGTTTAGAGTTTCTGTAACATTTGTATAAAGTTTTATGAAGCAGTATCATAGTAGTGGAAAGTCGATTAGAGAGAAACTCAGACAAATTTACTATTCTTTGACCTGTTTGAATTCTAAATAAATGTAATTTTTTGTTGATAGACTTGTGTACCCAGTTTCAAGCATCTAGGTTTTTCTATCTAGTGTTTTTGCACGTATTCATAGAGAAATATACAGACAGTCTTTTTGAAGATTTTATGTAATAGCCTATAAGTTTATTCCTTGGATCAAGAGAAATCCATATACTATGTCCAATGGTTTTGGGTCCGGTTAGGTCTCTAATGTATATAAAGAATAATTTAAATAACAATGTTTTCGAAATTCCTTACAGATGAATATTTTGAATTTAAGTAAACAAATACGCAGGTTAAATTAATAAAACAATTTTACATTTCAATTTTCAACACATAAGTTTAACTTATTTATCACAATATTTAAATAAGTAACAAAAGTTATTGCTAACAATACAGAATCTTAACTAACCAACTGATGTTAGAAAAACGACTCTATAACGTATGAAAAATGTTTTTATTGAAAGACAAGCACTTCTTCTAAAACAGTTCATTGGTGTTTGATTGACAGCATTCAATAATAGGTCATCTTAATTTATATTAAACAGGGTATTTTAAAATAAAGCGGTTCATAGAATCACAATATAGAATAAAAGGAACCGATATACAACTCATATTGAAATTTATACAATACAGAAAGGTTAACTTCATGTTGTAAGCATAGGTATAAAGAAGTATCACGTTTTAAAGAAATATATTATTGAAAATAGCATTCAGTACTTGGGGTGTGCCCTCAGTTTGGGCACTGAATCCACACACCTGCTCCCAGTCTCTGATTGCATCAACTGTTTAACGAGCTTATGGCATCATGCTGTAACCATAAACATAAGCACTTTTGATATAGGTTACGCAGTTTATGTAGATTTACCAGCTGCAAACTGAACTTCGTGGCCGGGAACAGACTATTGAAACGTAAGTGTATTATTATCAGAAATATATATTATTTGTTTAGAAGGAAAATAAATTGCAAGGCAAATTAATGTATAACACGGATCAAGCTTACAGAGTGAACAATAAATTTATAACTTCTTCGAAGAATACAACTTTCTTTCGGTCTGATAGTCGAATGGATTTTGAAGTAATTATGAAGTAATTATTCAATTGTAACTATGTCATTACTTTTTTTGCTCTCATTATAAAATAAAAATGTTGGTTGTCGAAAATATAATCAAAAGCCATTCATTTTATAGCGTTTGAACGTGGGTTTTTTTACCAAGGTTGCGTATCAAAATTCCCTATACTACGGGTAAGAATTTAGGACATGATTTTGCTTATATTAATGCTCCTAGTATTCGATAGCGTTAACTCCTTATATATTTTCTAAATATTTGAAAGTGCCAATATTACTTTTAAATATTTTAAATAATATGTTTCTTTAATAGTAAAGCATGTATTTTTTATTAGACTAAACATGCTATTTATTGGCACTTTTATAAACGGCTGCTAAGTATCTTTAAAACATGGTAGTGGTTTATTTGTTAAAATTAAGGAAACTGTATAATGTTAATTACGGCTAGTCCAGTTAATTAAACAAACGATAAACAAGTGAAGATGAAACTAGTTATCTATTTTATTGCAGTTAATGATATTGTCCTGATAATTGAACAAACGATATATTATATATATAAAAAAAGTTAATATGTTCATACTATGTTGTGTTTGATATTGGCCATCCAATTATTTTAATATTAACATGCTGAAATTTATAGGAATACAAACATAACTAGAAGTAACAGATTGTTAACCAGCCAAAGTAACTGTAATAATTGTAAACGGCAAAGAACACTTAGATTACAATACAAATCCTGAGTTAACGCAAAGGAATCAGGGGTTAAGCCGATAACACAGTGTATAATACAAATGTATTGCACTGGATACGATATAGACTTAAAGGAGCTCTTTTACCCAAACTAATAATACTAACCCGTTTCATAAAAAGTAAATTTATAGCTGGTAAACATATTTCAGTAAAGTCTATATTTTTTTACAAGGAGTTTACCCTAAACATAAGAGAGTAATCAATCCTCGGCGCTCTTTGGTTGGAGGAGGCTGTAGCAGAGCTAACCCGCCCCCTTCAACCAAAGTGGTGAAAAATTTGTGCCCGTTATTATCCATGGTAGACGCATTAAGGGTTCTTGACAGGAGGCAGCCACATATCCTGAACTATTTCAATCATCTATATACTGTAAATTGAAACAAATATAACTAACCATGATACATAAAATAATAGTTATAATATCGTCAGAAAACTTGATAGAAAGCCTAAAAGTCGTAATTTTAAATGTCTGTTTCTAGTCAGATTGCGCTGATTTAATATTTATGTACGTTTATGATCATTAGTTTTAAATGTGTTATCGCGGAAAAATAAACCTTGCATATATTTAACACGTTCTATACCTACCCAATCCCATGTTTATCTCCTCGAAAACATGCGTGACTGACAATCGATATCCGTAGTAGGGGAAATATCTCTATCGTTTTCGGTATTAGGGGAATTATCTCTATCGATTAAAAGAAACCTCAAGGTGTGCAGTTACACAATGCTAATTTATTTTAAACTGCTGGACTAAACTAAAAGTATAGTTAAAAATACATAAAAGGCAACTTAATAATTTAAATCCTTAGGTTTTGTATGTTTGGAATTAGAAACAGATTATTGAGACTTTTTAATCACGACAAACATACGGCAGTGGGCAATCTGATTGTTAGGGTATGAGTACTGAGTGGGCACTCACTGGCATGGCAGTAGAGCTCGTTCATGTTTTGAAGTAATTGTTTTCAAATTAGTGTATACAAACTAACAGAATATCCTATCAGAAACTAAGTATATTACAATACCAGTACTCAACCGGCTACGTACTACAGTCTAAATAATAAATACCATTCGTCATTTCCCCCACGGCCTGTTGACAGATTGCTTTTCAAATTTTAGAACGATTCAATGATATTATAGCTATAATTAAACAAGTTGGCGAAGTTCACAACGAAATTGATTTTCTACATTGCACTATGTTGGATTTTGTTGATTGCGTGTTGGGGACTATACAATTTCGTCCTACATGGCATATTTACAAATATTTAAAAATACATATAGTTCGTGATATTTGTGTGGTTTTGGTAAAAAAATGCGTTATTTAAATTTGCTGTGAAATATTAGTTAATGGTATCCCTATCCTGATATCCTGTAATGGTTGTTGACACGATTATGATACATATACTTATTAGTTACTAAATTAAAGTTATACTTTATTAGAACAATTATGGGATTTTAACATGTGATATATTCACCACATGTAGCCTATCTACACATGCATTATACCTCAGAGACTAACTGGGTCGAAGGTTATTATTTAAACATTGCTATAAAACTTAACTTAAGAAGTTGAGAGAAATATTAATGTTTAATGTGCTCAAATATACGGTAAATACTATATCGTCTGTAGACAAAGTTTTGCGTGATTCCCTAACAGATGGGAATAAGTTATGCAATTTTTTTGGTTGAGCGACACATTTTTCCCGGAAAGGATATTAAGATCTATTGCTTACCTTTATAACTGTCCGCATTACATCTCGAAAATGAATTAGCTATAGACTTTAAAATTGTCATGCAGCGTGATGCCTGTTTGCGTGATACCAGGTGTAGATGGCACACCGTTTTGTATGTAATAATACAGAATTTCAAGAAATCGCACAGATGATCAACTTGTTCAATGGCTCATACAAGTTAAACCCATCATGTTACTTACGATTTCAATATATTAGAAATTACTTACGTTTCTTTTATAATTTAGAAAATATAATGATCGAGATACTTTTATTTTGAAGCGTGAAATAATGTTAACAAAGAGTAAAAGATTTTTTTTATAAAATTCACCTATTTATATAAGAATTTTCCGGAAATACTATTAACTATCAATATAAAAACTTTATATTAATATTGAAGATCAATATAAATTTTAAATGGTTTAAGATTATATTTGTGTTAGGAATGTGACATGAAATATTGTCTAACTACAATAAATCTAACGCAATGATAATGTTCAGAACTCATAAGTTTTAGTAGTGGAATGATATTACATTAGCACTCTTAATGGGGACTGAGATAAAACTGACTTGTGACGTGCGCTCACAATTGTAATGAAATTGTTAAACAGACGAAATCTACTAGAATGTATTTAAATTATTTATCTAAACATAGAAATTATAAACTGTTTTGTATACGTATGTCAGAGATTAAACAAGTTTATCTGTAATTACATCTCAGGGCTAATGTTTCACGAAAGGGTAATGTTAAACCTTTAGTACTTAACTTTATTGGCGTACATGATGTTTTGATATAGCATATTACCTTTAACAATAATATTGTTATTGTGTTAGTTTTATCTTGGTCTTTAATTTATATAAATTTCATTTATTATTTGTTGTCCACTGCATGTATCTTATTATCGCATTTATGTTGATTTTCACAGGTAACAAAGTATTACACTTATTCTCTTTTTTAACAGAAAGATATAAAATAATATGCATTTAATTCCATACATTTGTTTAAAAAATTCATTTAAAGAGTAACACTGTGTGAGGTTAGACAAAATTTTGGTGCTATGTGTTCAATTCAATAAAAAATTATATTCACTGCGGTACCTAAAGATTATTGATAAAGGTTTAAATTTGACGTGTTAGAGTAGGATAGCCTACATTCATGATTTGCTCGGTGCTCCTAGCTAGCCACCCTTACTAGTCCACTTTTTAAATACCATACGTTTCTTTGAAGCAAAAATAGTGGATCTGAGTGATAGAAATTAGGTTTTGAGGTACTCTTTTATGAAATTGATCTACCCTAGTAAATTACTTATTAAATTATGTATATATATATATATATATAATAATAATAATAATTTTTTATAGTTCTTAAATTATTATTATTATGCTTTTCTTACTAGGCTTCTTGAATTATTATTTTGTTATGAAAACTTTTTAATATTTACTATTATTTACAAAATATCTTCAGAAACATATATTTTAGTATTTTATGTATTAATGTGTTTTATGTGTTAGTGAAAAAAATTGCTGTAAAGGAATTCCGATTTACAACATAATTATAAACTTTAGTCCAATGTTAAACGTAAGGCCTCAAACTTACTTTTGCCGCTTTAAAATAGTTTAAAAACATGTAATAGCATTATTTCTATTAGTTAGTTAGTCATTAAAGAATTATTAATTTTAGATAACTTTTTTAATATTAGTTAAAAATCATAATTACATAGTAGGATTTTAGTGATTTTTAAGCCATCTGTTCTGAAAAAAGTAGAGAATACTGTTTTTAGATTTTAAATAGGTTTTGCAGTACCTATTTGTCCGTAATACTCATGCTAATCCATACTATTATGATGATATAGATTGGTATATATTACAACTATAAATATATATTCATAAATATTTTAGTAAAAAGAAACCAAAACCTAAATAATTGCAATTTCCGTTAGATCTTTAACATACGAAGACAGGTTGTAATATTAAAACAAGTAATTATTCAAATATAAAAACAATTCTTATAGCAGAATATATGCAATATGTTCAGTGTTTTATTACGTTATTTGTATCCTAAATCGTAAAATATTGATTAAAACATACTTTTTGGGGTGAAAAGGAACATTTTATTCGAAGTAAATCAATGAAGTGTCTGTCAGTAGTTACATTAATTTTACTGGATGTGGTCTTATTAGTTTTGTCACTCCAGGGAAATCACTATCCAATATTCCGTTTAGAGGTAAAATTTTCATGTCTGTTACATACACATCACGAACCATTTTATTTTTTTTTTATATTTACCCGAAACCCATTCGTAAGGGAATAACACCTTTTAAATAGTTAATCTTTTTTACCTCGTATACCAAGTCCCATATACTATTTTTCTTGACAAAATCTAACACTGGAGCAAAGTTTGTGAAAGAACCGTTAGGAGCAATATTTCAATGTATTAACTGAGCTTATGTGTATTTACTCCTCAGTTTTATTGTAACTGTAAGATATTTTTATGTTTGTCCATGTCTAATAGATAAGGGAATAACAGCTCTTGCTCAAAATCATATATACACTTATAAATATTTCTCACATTATTTATAAAAATGCTTAGTAGGTCCAATTTGTAATAATAGGTAGTTTACGCTGCTTTTTATAATTGCTTTATTTAAATTTAACTGCAATAAGAACTTATATAAGACTTATCGAATTATAAGTTTTAGTTTTTAATGACCTACCACTTTTACATTATTCTTAGTTAGAATGTTGCAATGTAAGAAAAATATTCTTATACTATTAACTCTAAACACAATTCTTATACTAGATATTTAGATAATGTTATAATATTTTATAACTAGAAATATCCAACAGTAGTTTTTCTGGAATAATAACTAAGCCTGCTTACAAAAGAATTTTAAAGGGAATAAATATAAGTCCACGCTAATGCAGTTCTTCAATATTTTCGCTCTAGATGAGTCATCGTATTCCATTTAACATTGTATAACACACTTCAAAGTCATTAGTTCTATTAATAATTTAAGTCAAATAAGTAGGAAACCTCAGTTTTAGAGATCTTTAATAAAAAAGCTGTGAAACATACATAGCATCATAATATTATGTTAGTTATCTATAAACTTTTCTCACTGAATGCATTTGTTTATGGCCCTGAACGGATAATCTTTTACATATATTGGATTCAACACAGAATAGCAAATAGCTGTGTTTATAAAAACATTTCTCACTTGCATACTGTATTCATTAATGCTGTGGTTCCTATGATATAATATTTTTGAACTGCACGATATGATTTAAAATTAGGTATGAAATATAATAGTATTGGTACCTAAAGTAAACCTAAATGATTGCTATATAAACTAGATAAATTAATGTTTTCGTAAGTTTCCTTTAAGACAGCGACAAGCTAGTGAATTAAATTTTAGATAAATCAAGAAAGTTATGAAAGAAACGTGATGTCCAATAAATTTACTCCGCAATTGTCTCTAGAAATAAGTGCAAATACTGTATATTTGCATTTTAAAATATTTTGAATTAAATGGTGATAACAGGTATGTAGTACTGAATATCATGCAATTACAATTCGTATAAAAAAAACCTTTTGTATCTAGAAAATTATATTTTTCTGATAAATATGTGTCTGCTAAAAGTTTAATTTTGCATTTAATAAAGTTTGTTTTGCCCATTTTATTGTTAATATGCCAAGTAAGCTTTAGTTTAATATACCATTAAAAACAATTTTTGATGATTTATTTGTCATATTAGAGAAATAATTAATGTATAATCAGCTTTTAATTTAATTGATACTCAATAAGAGAATTATTTAACCCAATATTTAATACCACTGACCATATCCTGGGCCATGTCATCCAAAAAGGATGTCAACGGTTTAATTTACTCATTAAACTAAAAATAATGCAGAAATTCTTCACATGAGTTATTTTAAGATATTTATAGATGACCAGGCCAATTTTATTTGCTAGTTTTCATTTAAAGCATTAAGTATACCTCGAACTGACAACTGTGCACTTTGACATAGTAACTGGTCTGAAAGTGTCTCACATACTAACTGGTTACCAATAAGAGATAACAAGGCAAAACCAGCTACTGGTATTCCTAGGACGCCATAATATGCTTCGGTCGGATCAAACAAAACCTAAAAATGTTATGTTAATTAGGGATTTTGTTGTTTTTTGATTCTTGAAACAACATTTTTTATGGTGTCGTGTCGTAAGTTGTAAAAATAACTAGGGAAGAAATGGTTTCTCTGCCTCTCTGTAATAAAAAAAAAATTAACTGTAGCGGTTTTATAAAGGAATTCAAATAGGCTACAGAATTTTACAAAGTAACAGTTTAGACCTCTAGTTTTCACCGTTCTTTATCTTTTTTTAATAGCTGTAAAATAATTATCACTTACTAGGGGTTCCTATTTAAAATATTTGACTTATCCCAAAGATATCCAATCTGGTAAAGGGAGTCAAAATATAAACATACCCAAAGTAAATCACTTTATCCCTATTTATAAGAAAGTTAATAAGGGGAGAGGTTACCTTTAAGACACCTGGTATATAAAATGCACAGTGAAAAAGTACATATATGAATTTACTAACAACAATTAGCAAAGAACTACCATTAGCTAAGTACTATAGAGTTAGAATTTACTTAATTACCATATAATATCGTAAAGATAATGGTTATATTCCAACCAACATCTTTAGATGCCCGTAACTAAAATATTACTGTATTTTACAATTTTGTTTATGTTACAAGTCATTAAGTATTTTAAAACGTGTTTCAAGTTAATTTTTTATTATTTTGGCATTCAAAAGAACTACAAATATGGCCGTATAAAATTTTTATTCTTGATAACCTCGTAGACGTACAAAATATTTAGTATCGTTGTTACAATATACTCACAGTATTATACACTGACTAAGACGCTGTGCTTGTGATTTTATCTTTACACTTATTATTTATCCATATATAATGTTATATTGTAATTAACTACACATATTTCTGAGTTATTTATTTTATTTTATTTAATATGACTTAAATTTGGTATTTCAGTTTTAACAGGAACTTAAGTCTTTTTTGTAAATATAAAGTTGGATGAGAGGTTTTTATAAGTCGTTGTAAGCTTAGAGCAATGAGCTTACAAAATGGTTTAACCTACTATATACCCGGGAAACGGATCGAAAGAATCACGCAACTTCCGTATCCGCTTTGTCATCCCTGGAGCCGGAAGCTGTGGATTATTCCGGGTACCACTAGAGTAACTCCTACTACGATATGTGTCTCAAACAGTTTAGCTGACTTTATATCCAGGAAACGGACCGAGGGAAGCAGGAAATTTCCGTATCCGCTTTGTCATCTCTGAAGCATGTACCGGTGGTTACTCCCAAAATACCACTCGATTTATTCGTTTTACATGTGTTTCAGAATTATTATAAACAGTATGTTCTAAATTTAAAAACTAGAGCAAAATTGAAGATTGAAATTAATGTCGTTCTTGTTCAATTATGGACTGATATTAAATGTTTACATAAAGTAAGTTTACTAGGCTGTTAGTGCCAATTCGTTTAAATATGTAGGGTTTACTATCAGTCTTTAAAAAAGGGTAAAATTGTTAGAGATATTTATTATAACTTGAGTGTGTAGCAATGTTCTAAGGATAGATATTACAACGTTCATCAAACCACAACCACTACATAAATTGATTTGTAGTTTTTGAACAGTTGTAAACGTATACTATTATATAATTTACTAACTGTTTTTTGTTTAATTTCTGCAGCACTTAATCCCACAAAATAATTCTATGGTAGAAAACACTAGCTCTGTAATATATAAAATTAAAATTGTTAACATTTGTGCAAGTAACAAAATTATTATAGTTTCATTACTTTGTTTAAGAAAGACAATTTTATTGCTTTCTAAAATAATGCTTATTTTGACTGCCTAATTTGGGTTTTGAATATAACAATATAATTAAAAAAAGTAATTTGAAAAAATGCTTTATTTTATAGACGCATTTTTTTATAATATCACATGATATTTATTTAATAATTCGGCTTATTTTATATAAATACGATAAACTACAGTGTTTTTAAAATTCAATATCTTATAATGTAACCTTATGTAACCCGCCAATCTCCTTACTCCAAGATATAACTAGATTGGAAATTTGTTTGACCAATATTTTTCTTGATCAATAAATCATGACTAAATTTAATATCAAACAAACAACAAAACCCCTGGAAACATGCCGATAGGTAGGTATATTTAGCATATTATTGCAAATACACGTTATATTTTAAATGACCACCTATCTTTACGAATAACATTATTTGAATGAACATATTAACTACCTAACGTAGTATAACTTTTAAAACTGTTAATTATTAAGAATTTCCACACTTCAAATTTAAAGTACGATCATTATTCCCTAAAGGGCAAAGAAACTACTGTAAGAACCTGGCACCCTTAACTTCTAATAATAAAAATTAATATTTTGATCTATTATGAGATATTTACTGATATAGTTTTTACATTCGAATTTAAATTCTTTCTATTATACATTTAATTGCAAAATCAGTAAAACATGTATATACTGATTTAGGCAAAATAATAGATTGTAATAAAATAAACAATGTATCTAACTATCTAAGATAGAAATATCGGGTTTTTAAAGATTACTATAAGCATATTATGATAATCCGCTTTTTAATCTCCTACATTGTTGGTAGTAAATTGGTGACATTTAGTTTTATTTTTCTGGTAACATAGTTTAAGAAACAGCTCAACAACAAAACTTTGATGATTTGGAATGAGTCACAAAGAGAATAGAAATAAACGAACATTTATAGAACCTTTAACTTCTTGTTTTATATGGAATATTTATAGGGCTTTACTTAAAGTAAGTTCAACTAAGAATTGTGGATAATATTCCAGTAATCATGGTCTTGCATTTTAATTAGATCCTTTATTGAAATTTCCTATTAACATAGCCTTATGCATACTAGCTTTACATATAAATTATCAAGAAAATTTAGTTCTATATTGACATCAAAATCAGTTAATGACCGTTTTGTATATTTAAGTTAATATAGATACTCTCGATTGTAGAGGATATGAAACAAAGAATGTAACAATTTATAAAGCTCAGCTTTAGCGGAGCTTATTACTCCAGAGGCTAGACATATTATTTGTGTTTGTCTAGATGTAAATCTAGAAAAAGATATATACAATGGTGTATGTCCAACCATTGAGTTTGGTTGAACTTCGTTAAAGCCTGTCTTTCAGTAGGCTTACACAATTTAAATTTTACCTCACATGGCGATGTAGGATTTTATTTTCTGTATTATTAGATTTTATGTTTATCTTTTTTTATATCTATTTCCGGTACTTGTTAATCCTTGGTATTATTCTTCTCCGATGTTCTTAGAATTAAATTATTAAACTAATAGGAACACGCAGTAATTTTGTTTATCTCTTAAACTTTGTAGCCGCACGACAGCTTACCGGTTACCACCTTGTGCGCATTGTCTGTAAGTAAAATTTATATTTTACATTATGAATGTAATATAAAGTTTATTTGTAAATAGTGAAGTAACTTAACGTTTATGATGTTTTATTTCTCGTATAAAAAATATAAGTTGTGGTGATGTTCTTTTGGAAAGGCCATCCTGTCGTGTCTGTAAGTTGTCTCGATGACTGGTTGTTACCGTCCCGATTTTGTTGTAAGCGAATTCTTGTTCGAATTAGAATACTTCCAGTATTCATTGTCTACATTTCTAGTCTTCTAATCTCTCTTTTTGTAACTACAGCTGTATTGCCGAGCCAATATGCCGACGCCGCAGTGTGTGAGCCGACATCAACGTGAAGGAAAGTCATTTTAAGGTTTTATTAATGATACGATACAATTTAGTTTGTACCTTACCAATGTGATTGTTGTCAGGAACTCGGTTCAACTCTGGCTGGCTCATCCCTTTCGAGATGAACCTATATACTTGGTAGGCCTACACCAAAAATCAACGTGTCAGTTACATCTGAGGAACCCCAAGGTGGTCGTGGAGTAGTATCTACTTATATAAACGTAACAGCAAATTATTCAATTACAATATACTATAAATACGGTGAATCCTTAACTTAAAATAAATTTCAGAATATTAGAACCTTATATAATTTGTAGCTAAATTATGAACTGAAATGAAATAATATTTGAATGATTAATAAAAATTAGAATTTAAGGTAAACTAGTGTGATTGGAAACTCAGTTATTTTGTAGAGCATGGTTGCTTTTGTGTCCTATTATATATTATTATATATTTATTTATTTTCTTTAAAAAGGTATTTCATTGAAGATTTTAATCATCTTTTTATTCCCTAGTCTTTAGAATTGTAGTGAAACATCGTTTTACTTTTGAGTGCCTTTTAAACTATTACTCAGTGTTCACATTATATCACACTATACATCCTGAAGCATGCAGGTCTTCGAATAGGTTATGCTATTTAAATACATTTTCTTTTCAATTAACTGATCCAGATAAATGTGGATACGTAATTGTGAAATGAGATTAAATTATCAATCCTAATTCATTTTCAGGGCCATTCAAAATTCGAATGAAATAAAGATTTAAATATCATGTAGTAAAATTTCATACGGCTCTTTGGAGCCATAATGAAAATTATAATTATAACGTACAAAAAATGATCAAAAAGTCATAAGTATGCAGTAGTTTCAGTAAGTTTTAGAACCTTTCGAAAATGCATACAACATTTATTGTCAAAGTAAAAAACACATTATTAAACAAATACAAATTGCCTCGTACTTATTTCTTAAAATAATATTCTTTAAAAAATCTTACAGAAAGAAAAACAATGGTAAAATTAATATATATTTATTCTGTCTTATAAAAATAGAGCGCGTAGAAAAAGGTATTGCCATTACTATACCTCTAAAATCTAAATATTGTAATGATAATTACAATTGACATTACAATTCTAAATAATCACAAAAGTAAAATGAAATTAAAGGTAATTTATTTAATTACCAACAACATTAGGCTGAATAATATCATATTGTAATTATGAAATACTAAATACAGGAAAACTTAAAGAATAAAAGAATTCTTATCATAAAATAATATAAGGCTGTTAATATTGTAAAATATAAAAGTGTTACTAATAGGTTATCTCTTATATAAATTATGGTTTATTAAGAGAACATTTAACAGAAAAGATTTAAAAAAAATATCAAAAATACTTTTAAGAAACCTTATTTAATGGCATAACTATTAGAGAATATATTTTTCTGGTGGCAAGAGATTATATTAAGAAATATTTCATCTGTAGACGTAAATCGTGAATTCAAAAAAAAATAACAATGAGGTCTTTGATGGTGTATCATGTAAATTGGCTGAGATTCATTGAAAACATATCACCCAAAACACTGGGAAACTTTATTTTCGTCTGCTGGGTGGATATGATGCCTATCCTTCTGTCTGTCTGCAGAGAATGTCAAGAATGGAATGAGCTATAAATTTTGAATGCAACCTCAGCAAATCCTGTTCACCTGGTGTAGCATACACTTTATAAAGTTAGAATACCAGTTCTTATTTTCTCTTATAACCTGTAGAACATTTTTCATTTCACGTGACGGGGAGGAGGAGAATGAATGTTACTAAATCTAGTGAAGTAGTAATGTTGTTTTATTTGAAGTTTAACTTATGTAGTTTTTATAGAACATTATAGCAGTCTTAAAAACAGAAATAAAAAGGTTCCATATCAATGTTTACTATAGATTTATGTACTTACCGTCTAGGAAATAAAGTCACAAACACAATTTGATAGATTCTAGATCTAAGATCTGTGTGAAATTTTTTAATTTTTTATTTTGTTAAGGTGTAGGGCCTAGTAAAGAACTGTGGTTTTCAGTGGATACTCAAAAGTATATTAAGTCAAATTAGATCTTTAATTAGTTTATAACTATAAAATTTAATAATATAACAACTGCAACCAATAACAATGTACATAGATACACGTGCATTTAGACGATCTGGTAAAGAGTGGTCAGAAACTACCCTGTTTTATATAAAATTGTTACGATGGTTGACGTAAAGTATTATTTCATTTCATAATAAGGATATAATCCTTTACGTAATCCTCCCACCCTTCCAAAAAAAACCTTCAGCATTATGTGTAGATTATAATAATAATGTAATAGAATGTTGATAAACCAAATAAGATTGGTTACATTAATAATAAACTAAAATCTATACAAAAAAGAGTAAGTTAAATATGTCCACCTAATTTTCACATTATTTTTATAGTTTAGTGTTTAAAATTTACTGGAAATATTAAATGCCAACAAACTATTTTTTTATAAGAAACGAGTATCCTGCTTATAACAAATGACAAGCAATAAGAATTTTCAGTAGTTAAATCAATTAATATTATAAGAATTGTATTACCAGTAGAAACTCAAATTCCAAGTTACCCGTTTACAGACAGATAAATGCCAGCATAATTTAAATTTCTGTAATGTGCAGAGTTCGATTAAAGCGATTGGCAGTCATAGTGCAAAAGGGTCAAAATCAAATTTAAAACTTTGCTTATTAAACAACGATATCACTGAGCAAGTAATTTATTCTTCACTTTCTGAGTGGTTTTATTTTTGTACCGAATTTGTGCATTTTTGCCTAATATTAAAAAAAAACATTTTATTAGGAAATTTAATTAAGAATGTAAAATTGTTTAATGCTAACGATATATTCTTCATTACTTAAAGGGCGTTTGATAAGTCAATGCCTACTTAATTAGTTGTTGCTTCAAGGACACATTTCAAGGATATTTCAATGGTAGACTGGTCACGGTGGTTAGTGTAAGACCGCACTAGATACACATACATAGCTCTTGCATTCGTGACGTCACACTTGTGCTCCCACAAATCGCCGCCTCGCCTGTTAAGAAAGCTATGCGTGCTCCTAAATAAAATATATACGAATGAGAATAATGACGTTAAAATAAATACTGAACATATCTGTCTATACTAAAACATGAAGTTTAAAAACTCTGTTGGAGTACGTATTTTGTAAGACCTGCTAGTAATTTAACAATTCCCATACCCATCTTTCTCTACTATAATTAACTTCTATTCCACGTAGAAGAAATTGCATTACAATTTACTCAAATACCATTTATTCCATCGTAGTTACTTTCATTTATTTTAGTGCTCCTAGAAATATACCGCATAAAGAGGGTCTGAAGGCTGCAGAGATTGTTCTAGACTCTAGAAAATATAATGCTATTCTATCAACAAACTTTTTGAGTAATTTAATCTGATTCGTCCTTACAGTGAACAATTTTAAATTAAACGGCAAAAACTATTTACAAATTTCTGGTACAGCTATGGGTACCAGGATGGCTCCCTCATATGATAATCTATTCATGGGCGAATTTGAGAAGAAATTTCTAGCCTCACTAAATCTTCAACCACTGGTATGGGTACGTTTCATCAATGATATATTTTTCATACGGCATCATGGGATGGAATATTTGCAAGAACAATTTTGAAGAATCTGCAAGAGTTCTCTACTTTTAAGTTCAATCGGAAGTACTCTAATGTAATAATCAATGTTTACATAAAACAAAACTGCCTGTTAAAACAACAAACAATGAACTATCTAAATTTTTCAAGTTTTGTATCCAATGTATATAAAAAAAATTCCAAAAACTATAAACTCTATTCAATAAAATACAACCAAAGTTAATTATACAATTCTATATGGACTATATAAAATTAACAGTATTATGAAACTTAACCATAATGTCTTACTTTCCTCTCCAGATACCCAAAAGTACCTAGAGTAATATTTCGAAAACTTCCAAATATGAAAAATAAACTCTTCCAACCTAAACTACCTAAATTACACCAACCGGTTAGTAATAGATGTTAACCGTGCAACAAACCACGTTGAGATTCTTGCAAAATTACGAAAATATTTAGGGAATTCAATATAAGCGTTACTGATTTAACATATCCCATCATTGGCAAAGTAAATTGTGACTCTCAAAACGTAATCTATCAAATTAATTGCAAATTTTGTAACAATCAATACATTGATTGGGCAAACATCTAACCACCTTAGAGTAAGAATAACGGGGTACAGATTTTGTATTTTTTATGAAGACAAGGAGAAACCACTGGCAAATCCTGCTGCTGAGCACAAAAAAGGCAACATTTTTAAAGTTTAAAATTAAAAAATCTAGAATTAACTTTTTCCAAATTTCCTCCTGTGTCATTAATGATACAACACTTCAGGCTTTGAATGTTTGAGGTGTGTATTTAAATTTTTTATTATTTTCTTCGTGTTTCTTGTTTTTTTGATATTTTTATTTTGCTTCCTGAAGATGTGGGTATAAAATCCCACGAAATATAGAAGCGTTATATCATACTTTGGATTCTAAAATATAAGACTTAGGTATATTATAACAAGCTTCTCTGAAATTTTCTATACATAATTTAATAGAAATTTGTATTTTCAAATTTGTACCATAATTATTAAGCTATTTCAAATTATTCATATTTAAAGAATCAAACAATATACGTTGGTCTTGGGTGTTATACGGTTTCAAGACTCAGTGGTGTGCAGACTGCTATATAATTTTGTAAATAAAGCGAGATATTACATTGCTAGTTTGTGAGATATTAGACCCAATAATCTTTACTCTAAATCAGTTATCATTTTAAGTTCTTTTAGTGTTAAAAATACAAATCTACGGAACGCAATGCAGATTTGAATATTAAAAGTAGTGTTGTTACTAAAAAAAATTATAATCGTAAAATGTTTTGGTTTATTGTATACCCAACATTATATTATTCCAAATTGTCAGGTTAAGCAGGTCCCATAAATACAATAACACGATACATGCTGTACTCAAACAACTAATAACTCAACCCTATATAAAATACAACCCTATGTAAAACAATATTATTTAAATATGTAAAATAATAATAATGTGTAGTAATAAAATTAAAAGCCGTAGGTTTAAAATTCCGCTTATGTCAAACATTAGATCTGTGGTATCGTTATTAAAGTGAATATGCTTTTCTCACTGACCTAGGTATTCAAAACAGTTCAAAATCCTACGTGTTGTTAATTAATGTAAATCCCCTCTAGTATATTTGGACTATGTATCTACTTCATTGAATTATTACATATTATATTTTCAAAAGTACACTATTTTAATAATAGAACAGTATATACCATTAGAAAACAAAATAATATAAATAATAAAAAATGAGTGGTCAAACTCTATCATATGCAGTTTATTATTTCAAATATTTAATTTCTAGACTATCATTTGCAAAATGATGGTTTTATTAATGATCTGAAATGTTCTTAAAAGTGATTTCTGAGAACTATTTCTCTTCAATTCAATTATTTTATGACAATTTAAATTGGAGTTTCCAAGTAAGAGTATCTCAGAGACACGAATCACAGGAATGCCTTTCAAACAACTTCCAACTAACTTGTCAGCATCTTACACGTGAATCTTCTATCTCTGGTATAGCTCCCTTTCAGATGAAGTCTCGTTATAGGGTGCTCACCTTACAATCTATTCGCATTAGACCATTCACATTAATGAGTTCTGAACTGTTTTAAATAAGGTGGATTAGATGTATTTATTTAATAAAAAAATAATAAAAACTTTATTATAGTGCAATAGTTTGTAATAATTTACATAGAATATATAAATATATAAATAATGTAGTATAATCATTCATTTAATCTGAAATCACAGTACTATGTGAAGTATATCAAAGAGTTACTGCATTAACAGTTGGTATATAGTACTATAAACCATATAAATGATCTAATTCCTTATCGACTAACATTTTAGTAACGAGTGTTTTTATTTTTTAACTATATTGTTATTAATACTTAAAATATATGACACATATGTGGAGACTAATGGACTAACAAAGAAAAATATAATAAATGGAATCAAAGACGGTGTCTACGGAAGTTATTTAACAGGATCACAAAATATACTGATATCAGTTAAGCGCTATGTAATTTTATACATCAACCGTTCAAGTTCCCTATTTTAATAGTGATGTTAAATATTTGACATAAAGGCATTGACAACTACATACTTTTTTGACTTGTTCGGAATTGACGAAACACATGGGGTTGGATACCGCTGAGGTAGTAGCAATGAATATTCGATTTACAAAGTTTATTTATATGTTTAATTGTGGCAAATAAGTCACTGCTTTAGAAATGATAAAAATAAAATAATGTATTATAAAGTTACTGCCAAATCGAGTGATAATGAATTAGGTGATATCATGGTCGGCCTAATGGTTCCAACGTTTTATGGGAATTTTCCATACTGATTTATTTATTATTAAAACTTTAAAATTTACTTCCTTTCACGTTAATGTATATTCACAAGCGCAGGCGTCAGCATCTTGACTCGACATTGCATTTATAGTCGGAAAAAAGTGAAGATTAGTAGACTAGAAATCTAAAACATGAATGTTGGAAGAACTCGAAGTTTTACTCGTAGTTAAAATCAAACTCAGAGACTCGAAGTAAAACTCGCCTAAAACAAAATCACGACGGTATGAGGCATTTATCGAGACAACTTAAAATTAAAGATAACGTGGTTCCATCAGAAGGACATCACCACACTATCATCCATAATTTTATCTTCTAAATAAAACATAAAACAATTAAACTTAATTTACGATTGACAACTTTACTTTATATTACATTCAGAATTAGATGTATCACATAAAAGGGAAAATTTATAATACGAGAAATAAATTTTAATTGCGAACAGGGTGCGTTAGGTGTTGCTCGGCAGCAGGAACGGCAGTTACAAAGTTCACGAGAGAAAAAAATAATACGCGTGCCAATTACGTTATGAATCCGCCAAATATTTAGTTCTAAGAACATCGAATGTAAGTTGTATTAACCAGTAACGAGTATAAAAGTTGCAAAAATATGTATTATATAAAATACAACTAAATAACGGTACAGGTGTCTTTTTGGGAAACACAACATAAACACGCTTTGTGGCTGGAGTAGTGATCTGTCTCATTATGAGTGTTTAGTTATAGCCCAACGAATAATATGTTAATTACATATTTATTCATAAACAATCTAGATAGTTGTTTTAATCGTCTTGTACACTAATTTACAGCATTTCTGAAATAAGTACAAATTAAAAGTAGTATTTATCGTTATTAAATTAAGTTATCATCCGATATTGAAATGCATAGCATTCAATAACAGCACTTGTAAGGAATAATAAAGATAACGCAATCCTTGAATTATTTAAATTATATGTTGTTAGGAATACGCTATAATAAAATCTACTGAACACATATATGTAGTAAATAATGGATAGCTTCACTTGCCTGAGTTATTTATTACTATTATAAAGAGGTACATAATTTGTGTTTTGCGATTAATATAGTAATGGTTTCAACTTCTTAAAACTTGCAGTAAACACGGTGTTTTAGAACCACTTTTTTATTACACAATTTAATGTGTTATACCTTTATACACTATTTAACTAAAAATTCAAGTAATTAATTGTATCTCCAATGTTTGTGGGGTAATACATTTTTGGTCTTAACAAAAAGGTTTTGTAAATGATAGATATTGACGGTATCAATAAAGTAATGACATCTTATATGTTATATGATTGAAAATAAAAATATTAGTGCAAACACAACTATTACACAGCTATTTAAATAAAAATTCTTTAATTAAGTTTTAACGTTTGTAAAGGAAAAATCCAGTTTCCTTCACAATCCTTCCATCGTAAAAAATAAACCTCAAACAAATAATTCTAACGTTTGTTAAGAAACTTTCAAAGCATAAATGAGAGATATTAACATTTTATTACACTACTGTTGAGGAAACATGGTCATGTTCCTAATGTAGTGATAAAATATATAAAGTGTGTTTGAGAGTTTTCTCATTAAGCCCTCATGAAACATGGACTTTGGTACTTTTAATTTGAAGTTTAATGTTCTAGTGTTTAGATCTTAGGTGTAAATTGTGAGTGTGAAAATCTTTGCAGTTGCAATAAATAGATTCTCTATGTTTTTCCGTTACAGTTCTTAATCAAAAACAATTTTGTCCCCATAATAGAAGCTACCACAATGTAAGTAAAACATGAGCCTTAGAAATTTGAGGGTTCATAAGTGTCACAACATCAGTCAGTGTTCAATACGAAATATCAAATACCTTTTTTATAGTGTCTTCTTAGTAAGCCCATATAATGCGGACTCCTTTTATTAGAGACACAGCATGTACATACTTAAAGTATATGTGGAATGATTAGCATCTATTTAACATATAACTGTAGATAAGATAAAATTTATATTTCAAGAAATAAAAAAATTTAATTTCAAGCAAAATGCAACGCATTATCCACTAACGCCATGCTATTCAAAATTTATTTTATACGTATGCAAACTTTTTGAGGTCCAGAAAAGTATTTCAAAGTATCTAATACCTTTAAACGAGCAATTATGTTTTTTGTGTGTGTGTGTGTGTGTATATATATATATATATGTGTGTGTGCGTATGCGTGTGTATATATATATATATATATATGTGTGTGTGTGTGTGTGTGTGTGTGTGTGTGTGTGTGTGTGTGTGTGTGTGTGTGTGTTATTTTAAATTAACCTTATAAACTAGTTCTTCATAGTTAATTATTTTGTGTTGTTGAATAAAAAAGTAATATGGTTTTTAGAGTAATTTTATAAGGTAAATTAGAGTAAATGGATTCCCATGAATTATAACTGAATGTATGTATGTAGTGTAATACAATGTCTAATAGTTTTTACATGTGTGTGTAAAACTATTTGTCTAAAGATACCAACCTACATGTTGTGCTCATACAGAGCATAAGAGGAAACACAAGTAGCACGTTTATAGCTAACACTAAACGGTAAAGTACACTTAGTCTACAAGTGGAGCAACACAATACTTAATCTGGGATCAGAACAAAGTGAATCATTTCTTCAGTGTAGAGCGTCTTGTATTGTTGCAGGTATTGTAGAAAATATGATATTGAGGAAAGAATCATTACAAATTCACCTATATACACTGATCATTAAAGTATGTTGGTACTGACATACCATTTAACGCTCTACACGTCAGCTCAACCTACATGTTAATATTTTTTCATTGAAAAATTCAGATATATTACATCATGTAGAAAGGCAAGTTTTGTGTTGAAATAGGCGATAAAAAATGTAAAAATAGTTTAAACTACAATCATGCAATCTATTTGCCATGAATATAGCATACATTATGCTTATACAAATCATTGGCGTCATAAAAGTAATACAACACATTTTAATTATTTTATAAGTATATTGTATACTATATCTGAAATTAAAAGTATAAATTAAATTCTAGTTTTAATGCAATCCGCGTGCTGGACACAAATTCACTCTAACTGCGCTCTATCTTTGAGAATGGAAGGAATGAGGGTTCACAGTGAGCGGTAGTGCTTTTGTTGTGTTTCACATAAGCACCAATTTAAGGAAGCAGTATTGATCGTGCCGCGAGATAAGAAACATAAAGCAGATAAGCCTTGCGTCTTAATTTGGAGCACGTATTGTTGCCTTTTCTGTTACATTTCTTGTCAAATCCAGCCTTAAAATATTTCAACAACATAGTAGAAAAAACATTGAGAAACATTACATTTTTCAATAAAAACGTGCTCCAATGAGCATTCTTTGACACGAATAAATTATTTATGGATTAGGGAATAATAATTTAAACACAGAGCGTATCGTTAATGTGGATTTAAGATCTTGATTTCTTATGTTTTGTATTAAAGTAGAGTATATGTCTGTTTAACATACTAAACACGTTATGATAGTAATGTGATCACCTGTAAACTTTATGACTTCATGTTTACAACAAGGAGAATGATGGTACAAACTGATCACTCCTTACTGAAAATTTTATCTTCTCTACCATTTTTCTTAAACAACAGTAACATTGTTAGTCATTCAATTAACATTAAATATTTACGTTATATTGTATAACTGTACCTTAATAAATAATCTCTAAAATTGTACATACATAAAAAACATTAAATGTTACTTTTAATACGTAATTTTGGAAATAAATTTGCTTTATATATATTAATATTAAATTCATTCCTTTGATTTACAAAGGATTAATAGAAAAAAAGGATTTTTCTAATTAAATATGTCTAAAATTTTAATAAATTAAATTGATATTCAATTGAATCTCCTATTCCGTTAAGACTATTTAGAATATAACAAATCTATAAATCAAAGTGTTACAATATGTAATAAATAAATAGTTTTTAAATATGTAGATAAGACATTTTCAATTGATTTTTGATTTTTTTCTTACACTCAACTATACAACAGATATAAAATTTAGTAACATCGCCTACTCAAGGTTAAAAATACTGGTCAATACTACATACATACTGTTCTCTAAAAATAATTAAAATGATCAATTCATTTATGTCAATCAAATCTTTTGATCAAAGAATGGGAGCGATACAACTAGTATGATTATTAAAAGTCAATGTGAAATCGTATACACGTTAAAATAATGTAGGTAAAATAGCACATCAATTAAAATGAAAGAAGAGGGCTTTATCATTGAGTGAAAGGAGATGAATATCAATACTATCATCAGCTTGTGACAACTGGCAATATATCAACACCAGCCTGCACAACGATTATTCAAATACACAACTCGGCTTCTGTTGTTTGTGCATGATCTACATTAAAAAGTATGAAATACGGCAATGGTTCAATATAATTGTGTATGTTATCAAATAAGAAATTAGTTACATATAAAAATATACTTGAATGTAGTATTTATATATATATATATATATATATATATATATATATATATATAATATATATATATATATAATTAAATATTTGTGTTATACTATATTCCTCTAATATAGTCTAGGCAGCCTCAAATATTTAATTTTCATGAGCGCGGTGTATTATTTATACAAAATACTAATTTTAGTTTAAAGGGAAAGAGTATTTCGAAAAATAGTATAATACATTTAATTGTACATGAAGCCCTAAAGATTCTGGATGTGAAAATCATGTTTCGAGTTGGTAGATTGTATTTGTCAACTTTCACGTGACGTTCTATAGCAGCTATAATTTCAAAACTTTATGTTGGGGATAATGTTTCCCAAATTATTTCAAACCATTTGAGGAACATAAATGGAAATTTGGTTGCAAGATATAACATTAAGTGTATGCTGGGGCAGTGGAGATCCGGCATGGCGTAGATCAGTGACATATGGACAAGAGATATTTAAACATTTCGTTTACATTTCTTGAATTGTGTTACAGAAGAAACACATTCATTTGCATTACGTGTCCTGAGTATAAGGAATCCTGGAAAACACATCTTGGTAGAGGACTGTTGCAATACAATAGTTGGTGGAGCCATGCTTTCGAAATAAATGCTCACTATATCTGGTGTTTATTCTTCAGTTAGTTTGAATGAAGGGTGAATTTTCAACCAACAAATTTGGGTCGCATCATCATTTGCTAGCTTAAATTTGGTCTTATTTGTGAAAAGACCAGCTCATTATTACAGTAAACAGCCAAAACAAATCACAACAAAAATCTTTTAGAAGAGAAATGTGGTTGGAATATTATTTGGGATTTTTTAATTATTACCAAATACCAAACAATAATGCAGTTTCAATTACGCCTACTATAGCTTATTTGGCATTTTTAGTCAATTTAAGTCCTGATTCTTCCACGACAATTATTGAGGCGAATTTATTTTTTTTTATTTAAATTGAAAAAAACAAATCAGGAATTACACATTTGGTTAACCGTAATAATACAACTTAATAAAATGAGATAATAATTAATAATTTTCTAAAAACAGAAAACCTGCTATTCCATAATTCATTCACTTTACAAAAGCGTTTGATCTAGTGGACTTGAAACTACTTATTTACAAACATACAATTTATAGTATTCGCAATAACTCCCTAAATTGGCTCAAATATTACATATTTGGCAGAAATAAACTTAATCTTGTGAATAGAGTCCTTAGTAACGAGTTAGATGGGAGGAATTATTGGGTAAAATCTATTTTTAATACACCATATTGGCCTTAATTCCTAATAATAACGTAGAGTTTAAAATGTTTGCTTTTCCCAACGATATGTCTTTAACATGATCGTAATATAATAATAATCCTCTTAAATGTGGCGTTAATCATGATTTTGGAGTGTATTTTGAACTGAGTCAATAATTATAGATACTTAATCAATACAAAAAAGGCAAATTCCTTAAATTTCTACATTAAAACCTGACGAATAACTATTCTTTATTACATCTTAGATGCCACTTAAATTTGAGTTGATATATCTGCAAATACGTATTATTTCCTTTCATTCAACAGTTAGATATATCGGTTTATTTATTACTTCCGACTTACGATGGCTATCGCAGTTGGTTGGCTCTTAAACTGAGAAAGATTAGTTATAAATTGTACTACATTAAAATATACTCAACTTCACTAGACTTCACTCAACTTCACTAGGCAATGGTTACTGTATATTCTATGGTTTCAATCTATTATGAGATACGGCATAATGCACCCCAAATTGACATTTATAGAACCTGTAAAACGTGAGCAATTCACGGACACCCTTTATACACAGTTTTGTGTATAAATAGTAATAATATAATTTAATTGTAGTACAGTTAAGTCCACAATATATAATTTCCATACCAAAAATAATTTTTTTTAGTCACTCACGCACACACACCCCCCAGAAAGTGAGATATTTGGTCTTACCTGTAAACGATAAACTCTGTGGTTTACTCACTTGCTCGCTGGGTTAGTAAAAGAGTAGGGTTAAGACTATGTGAGCAAGAACTTTTTGTAAATCAATCTTTATTAAAATTAAATTAGGCTATTGTCATTAACACAAACTAGCCGAATACAAGGAGTTTCGAGGGAGATTTGCACAACTTCAGAATACGATAATAGTTTATGAACATGTGTTCTATATCGCTTTGTTTAATACCTGCTGCACATATGAGTTTTTATTTGCAAAATCATACTTCAGAAAACGTTTGGGAAAATAATATGAAACTTGGCAATAATTTAAACTAAAATGGGGAATAATGATAATACTTATTATTAATTTTGATATCAAAATGGTAAAATGAACAGTTTAAAATACGAAATATTTTTTTTTGTTGTGTAATAAATCATTTCATCAATTTTAGTTGGTGAGTGTTTACGCTTTCTTACATATCTACAGTAGATTCGTGGGACCAAATCCTAAAGATTTGTTATGTATTGGACTTTCGATCATTAACGGCTGTTTCTTTGCCTAAAATTATCAATTATTTGATAACAATAGTATTAAATATTATTTCATTACAAGGCAATGACGACGTGTTGTAAATAAAAATTTTTAAATTTTGACTCTGATTGGCGTTTCTGACACTGTTTATTCCCTTACAGTAGTAATTATTTAAATGACGGCTATTTACATTAATTAAAAGTATTATTATTTATATTAAAATGTATATTTGAAGTAGCAATATTGATTTACCCATATACGTGTTCCATTTTAAATAAAATCAGTTGTTGTAATGCAAAGGTTAATATAAAAAGAAACAGCACTTGGTTCTAAATTACAGTATGAAAGTTGAGCAATTGCCAACATAACTAGATTGATTTCTATTATTTACTAACCGACTAAAAAAAATTTGTATCGTTAATTTTATAATTAAATTTAAAATAAAAAAATATTTTTGTAACATGTTAGTAGGATAAACATTTTTGGGACCGCCATGTTAAAATGGGAAGTGAGAATAGTTAGTTAATTTTTGCATATCCCTTCAATTACTATAACGTAAATGCAAATTTCCATGTTATTTTCTCCTACGGGTTCTGAGGTATGGCTAAAAACACACAAATATAGACATGACAATAAACGAAACGAGATAAGACGTGTACGTATAAACGTTATTCTTGTGAAATATCATATATTTAAGTAGTTAATACCTCTCAAGTTTTATTAAAACAGGTAATAAAAATAACTGTTAATAAAATATTTGGTCTATTATTATGGTAAAAATATACTAAAATGGACGTTGAAATAATAATAATTTTTAAATTGGTAAATAAATAGTAATAAATCAATTGCAATTAAATGTAATATTTCTTGATATGTAATAATGTAGAAGCCGTAGTCAGAAAGCAGTTAAAGCTTGAAAACGTTCCTAGCACTAAAACCAGTTTGACAGTCAAAGACCCATTACTGGTAAAGGCTTTCAGGATGAGGGAAGGTAATTAAGTAAGGTTTCAGAGTTTCACACCGCAACTCTCCACTGCTTTATGTCATGCTGGAACAGTCGCTAAGCGGTAGCATTGTCAAAAGATTATGATATTATCAAAATCTATATTGTGACAATATACCATCAAACTTTATCTTAATTGTTTATCTCCAAAATTACGATTATATTTGAATAACTTTTAATCATAGTACTACTGCACGTTTATATATATATATATATATATATATATATATATATATATATATATATATATATATATATATATATATATATAAACTTTACTAATACATCATAGACTGTTTTCGTTACCATGACATATGTTGAAAACAGCTATAAAACCTACCTATATAATGAAGTCATATAAAAATATTCATTTTAATTGATCTGTCGTAATTAAAGTTTTTTAGAACAAAAATAAAAACCTTGCACCTTCGTACAATAAAACAAGTAGAACCACTAGAATAAAATAAATCAGTTTATAGACGCTAAAGTATAAAACTAGTGCAATCAAGTAATATTTTTGTGTTTTAAATGAACATATATGTGACCCAGATAACGTGCACTGAAGCGGAGGCCGAGTTATATTTTAACGATACAAAGACAACAGTAAACATTCAGCATAAAATGGAACTCAATACATAACAGCCTGAGATAGACTAATAACAGGGATTCGTGCTGCTAGTCACTACTACACTGAGGCCGGGACCCTGTTGGATAATCCTTCTTTGGTTTTTAGTCAACGGTATTCCTGTTTACATTTACCAATAAAGTAAAACCTGCTTTACAAATAAGGCTCTTTTTATATCTTTGAGCCACAAGGTTTGCTATCGAATATCTTACTGTCGGTAAACTCATTATCGAATTGTTTTAGGTTATACTGAAGAAAAATGCATTCACGAGGGGACTATATTCAACATGTAAACTTTAAAAATACATTGTTTGTCTATTTATGTCACACATATTTTGTAGAACAAAACTACATACCTTATTAAATTGTGATATTAAGCTAGTCTGTTTACTTGATTTGTCCCTTTTTCAAATTGTAATGTTATTATTACTACGCCTACTATTCTGAAACTGCGTATTATTCTATTATATTCTTTTTTAATCAAGTCTGTATTACTATTTGCAAATTGTAATGAAACAATATCAATTGCCAACTTTTAGAAGAATAGTATTTGAAGTTTTTTATTCGAACATGTAAAGTAATTTTTTGGTTGGCCTTAGATAAAACTTGATATATAACAATTTTATAAATACAATAGAGACATGATGATCATGTTTTAAATTATTTTCTTATTAGATATTTATTTTCAAATACTACTTAACATTCTTAATCACTTTTTATCAATCTCTTGAATATGATATAATCCTTTGATTCACTACTCAACAGGGTAATTGTAAATATTGTGGTATACTTACTGGGAATTCTTCTTTTATTTTAAATTTCGATTATTCAATAAGTCTTTGAATTGATGAAGTAAACTATAACCCATTGTATAGCATTTAATACATATTGTAGCATTTCATCTTATTCAAGATCTACATTGAGTAGTTATAGATTAAAGTTGACGCTTGTAGGTCATATTAGGACAATTAAATTAAGACATGTCTGTGCGTACAACACATGCAAGATCTTCCTAAATAAGAGGACTAGAGCGCCCTGAGTAGCGTTTTATTAACTATATTAGATATTAAATGTAAATTTAAGAAATCGAACTATATTTTGTTCCATTACATTAACAGTAATCTGTACTTTAAATGGATAAAACATAGTAAAACGTTATGTATAACTTTCAACTAAACATCATTATATTTGTGTAAATGGCAATGCATGCTCGCCCGGCAAGTACCAGATATGTGTTCGAGTCCCGGCGGAGCAAGTACTTTTGGAGAGCCAATCCTTATCGAAATTACTATTAACCTTATAATAGATTTTTGGCTATTGAAGAATAAAATATAAGTTGTTAGGTTAAGTAGTGCAATCAACTTTTCATGTAAGTTTTAAAAACAGCAATTTAAGATACGTTTTATAAAGACAGGAAAAATGTAATTTGGTCATTCTATGAATAGGTGCAGGAATTCAAAGTAGAATATAGAGTATTATATGTACAATTTATAACAAGCAATAGAGTAAAACTTTAAAAACAAGGATACATATTTTTTAAAGTATGTTTACGAAGTATTGGAAGGGAACATATTTATTGTTATAAATGAGTATTGCTTAAAATTTCAGTAGTCTTTTTTAATTAAAAATCGTAAAAACAAATATCGCTCCCTGAAGCAATTGCTTTTCAAAAGTACTGTGAAAATACAAATGTACATCGTGTTTAAAAAATATGTAAACATTTATAGCAGATTTGCTTTACTTAGCATAACTGATGTTGATATAATATGAAAACTTCCTGCATAGCTTCAGCTGTTTCTACCTGGTTTGATTGCAAAATGTCCCTACTTTCCTAGTTTAAAAGCCTCTAATTCCTCGTAAAGTAAGTAAAATTCTTTCTACTTGTCTTGACATCATACTTAAAAGTTATCTTTAAGTTTTGACTTTAGAATAAAATGTTATCCTAAGTGGAACAGTATGCACCAACTTAAATACACGAGAAGGACACTATTAGATGTTTTGGGCTGGACAATAAAACGAACTTATGGCTTTTAGGTAAGATCGTGGTCGGGTATAATTCAAGCTTAGAATCGTCAAAATTAAAAGGTCACTATTCGAATATTGCAGTTATTATATGGAAGATGGATGCTCTGATATCCCGCGATTTATGCAATTTGCATAAAGCTTTTTTATATACACTTTTGGAAAAAGGATAAATTTTCATACTAATACACTCATACCATTAGATATTTCCTCATAAATAAAGATGTGACGTAAGAAAGAATAACAAGGAGGTGAATTTAATAAAGTTGACTAATTTGGTTACAAAACCCAACTTACTCCCCCCTCCTTAAGATGAGGTAAACATGGACTACATCGTACATCATTTTGTAGACTAACAATGTTCCCATGTTTCTCCATACTACACAAGCAGATGATGAAGTGTATTTTATCACTTTCATAACTGATAGGACGTGACGTTGGTAAAGTTGGATAGTTTGTTCATCTAAGTTTGCCATTCACCTCTTAGTTTTGGCGAGAGGTAAACATGGACTAGCTGGAATATTACACATATATTATTAACTTTTTGTTAATTTCTCAGTATATCTATGTAACAAATGGTAAATTTTATTGTCAAATAAATTCATGTGAACAAAATATTTAATTTTATTGATAAAACTGTTTTTGTAAAGAAACGTTAATTACTTGAGCTCAATGTTCCTATAAATAATAATTTTACTAAAATAAATTATGTGATCAGAAAGTCTAATTTCAAGTTAATGATGGTGATTTTAAGGTAATTCACATTCATGTTATCTCATTGTTGGAAGTTGATGTAACTATAATGCGCTGAGAGTTAGGATGTCTATCACTGAAGAAGCTGTAAACACTTCATTTCTGCATGTTCACACGTCATATAAATAGTAACAGAACTCCAGACTTAAAACTTTCTATGAAGGTTCATATCTATACGGTAATCACAAAATTATATTATGGCACTTATTACTCCGTTGGATTTGGATGTACACAACCGAACATTTCATTTTAGTGCAATGGATTACAAGGAAGGGAAAAATATAATCATACAACAGATGATAGCTCAATCAGATGATAAAAAATAGTTTTTAATATATATGACGTATAGTTTGTTGTTTAATCAATATCACTATTTAAAACTTAAATTCTGGGTATGGTTCTGTTTTTTCTACCCTTATATAATGAAAGTGTTCTTTATTGGAACTATACATATCGAGACCTAAATCTTGAAGGGTTTGGGGTACTAATGTTTTCATGTTTTTGAAACCTGTAAAAGTAGACTGCAGTTCGGTAGACATAAAAAAGCACGATTACTTTTGGAGTTTTTTTTTTTTTAACTCATTAATGTTTGATGTGAGATTCAACTTTTGGTAATCAATATGATTTTCAAAGTCAGTTATTGTATTGGATTTGTATATGTGAAATACTTAAGAATTTGGCTAAAAACGCAAATTTGCGAGTATATAATTTTAGTTAAACTAACTAACTAGGTTGCATTATTTAATGTTGAAGATCGCGTAGATAACTTAATGTATTAACACCATATAAAGTAATTAGTGCTTAACAATTTTCTATATGACATGCTGTTTAATTACTGCAGATAATCTTACTCATATATGTACAACGCTATGATTAGGCAAACCGTTAAGTAGATAAATAAATACAGATACAATCTCGAGAAGGAAATGTTTTAGTCTATCCAACCTCATCACATGTGGGACTACTGGACATTGACAGTTTGAACATGATCTTCCGTATCCGATTCTGATACAACATGCTGTCTTTAGACTCCGTCTGCTATACGTAGTCAGTAACGAAATCCTCGCCGCTGGATAGAACATTAAAAAAATGACCTGGCTATGTTGTATGTGAACGCATACGGGCCTATTATCCATTCCACTCACACGCACGATGTGACTACAACACCGGCAGGTGGAATCACCAACACGAAGTTTTTTATAAAAGAGCCTCTTCTCCCAGTCTACCAGGGAGTCCAGCCCTTAGCTCACTTGGGCTTGTTAAACGGCTTTAGTACTGTGTAGTCAGCCAATTTCACTAAAACCCCTTTAAATAAAACAAACACACACATTAACAGCACTATTAATTTTTATTACTAAAGGAAGCTACATACATCATGTATTTGTAAAGAAATGTTACGAAATGAGGTATTTTAATAAATTAAGGGGATTTTGCAGGAGAACTCCCTTTAGGTCGAACCTTCCTTTCTTTATTTATGTTTTTATTATTCTTTAAGAGCCTCATGTTTAGGTTCAAAGAGCTCAAAAATATTAAATATACTAAGTAAATCTTCTTTTTTAATATAAACCCTTCACCATAATCTGTAAATTAAAGTAATATGTTTCCAGAAATATAATTATTACAATTTTACTTTTACTAAACAATATTAAACTTTTTCATTTTAAAGTGATACACGTTAAATAATAGCTTAAACTGAATATTTAAACGTGGCAATTAGAACAAAAAAGAAAGAAATAAATATATTTTATATTTATATACACTTATATTAAAAAGTGTTGACATAATTGTTTTATTTAAATACTAAATCTAAATTTTTAAGAAAATAGGTACGATTTAAATATATTTTAACATTAAGTACTGATGTTTATAGAGTGTTCAACAAAAGCAATAAAATAACAATATTTTGTGCTACACTTGACCTTGAAGTCTACTGTAAATTAATTTTTGAGTATTACATCTACATATAACGTCGTTAAAATTACAGGGCATCCATTTTATCAGTCCCCCAAATTTTTTATCTCATAAAGAACTAAACAATTGTGTGTATGTGTATGTGTATGTGTGTGCGTGCGTGCGTGGGCGCGCGCGTGTGTGTGGTATATAACACGTCTTTTAGAAACAGTGACTGTCTTTAAAAACCAAACAAGTTGATACATTGTAAAACATGTTCTCATAGATATCTTCGTTAAGTTCTTTGGTCAATTAATTATTCATTAAAGAATGGACATTGCATTCTAATATGTTGCCGTTTAAACTAAAATAAATTCATAACTTTATGTTTTCTGGCAATTGAAAAAAAAATTCCTGGAGTGCTTAAAAATGTAATAAACATTTTGCATTTTCATTTATGTTTTTATCTTGAACTATTTATGAGATAGTTGAGGTTTATTGTAAAGAAAATGAAAACAACTTTTTTTCCTATACTCTCTAGATAAAAAAGTAACGGTAGAAGGCAGCTTACAACTACGGAGGAATGACTAAGTTAAAAGTATATATCACTTATACGTTTAGAAAGATAATAATAATCCTAGCCAAATGTGACAATAATAATAAGCATTAGTTTTGGTTTCCTTATCATTAACGTGAAGGAAATATAATAGATAGAAATATAATTATTATAGCAGGGGAGGGTTCAAAACTGTACCAGCCCTTGCAAAACGTATTTTCTAATAATTGGTACTAAGGCTAAGAGATTTTTATTAGCTATATGAACATAACACTAGTACTTAAAACACAACTACTTAAACTAAAAACAAATACCATTTTTAACCTTAAAATGAACGTACGAGTTGTATTTGATTAAGAATAACTATTGAAGTGCATTTTAGTGAAGGAGGGCTTTGTTGAAAATTACTTTAATTTGGAATATATATATATATATATATATATATATATATATATATATATATATATATATATATATATATATATATGTATATATATATATAAATGATTGTTTCTATTGGTTATTATTTATTGATATTTCCATAAATTTTGATCTGAGATTTAACGTGAGAACATGCTTGGTACCTATGTGATTTACGTAAATTTTATTAATATGTAAATATATTTTATTAAATTTTTACATATTAAACATAAACTATAAATCTTACAAAGAAGTAGCAGGGTTACCATGACTCGAAGTTGTTAGAAAGGAAAGGATACCACCAATACTTTTCTTAACCCAATTTTTCTTCTGAGTTTCTATACCAAGAAAATGGATGCGAGTTCGGATTTTACTTTGTAAAAAATACGTACTTTCGGCCTTTCCCAACTTAAAGTCATTGTTATACAAAATATTTTATGTATTAAAACCATAGCAAGCAGTTACTGGAACACCAACTATTAGTTTTGTTCATCTAAGTGATTGGATAAAGTATCCGTGTATAGCAATGCAATAATAACTTGGATTTACATACCTCATGCTAGCAAACATAAATGAGTAAATACAATAGCTCCGTGTTTGTGTATGTGTGTGTGCGTTTTCTGTGTGTAAATTAATTTAAAATGATTGAAAAATAAAAATAAAGTGTATTTTATACAAAATTCCAGCTGAAAAACATATAGATATAAGATAAAAACCCAAAGTTTTGTTTTGTGGATTGCAGGATATATAACCAAACTACTATAGACCCATCTAAATACAAAATAGTTGTCGGTATGTACTAAAATCGCTCTATGTGGATGACTACACACACACGCACACACACACGCACACGCACGCACACACACACACACACACACACACACACACACACACACACACACATATAAAATAAAATAAAATAGAAAATGTTTGTCATTATTGTCATAAATCAAATGTCAATATCGTTAATTTTGTTATATTGTTGTTTTGATGAATAAATATTATTTATCAATGGTTTTTATGCATATTTGGAATTTAATAATGAGGCTTTTTCACAAAGATATACATACAATATTTTATCACTTTAACAGATTTACTATAACTATTGGACTAAAACACACGCACAAATACTCATAAGAAGTACGTTCAGTTTACAGTACACGCTACAAAATAAGTAAAAATGGAGAAACATAACGTACACACTAACAACGTTTGCTAGTACAGTTTCGTTAAATCAAGATTTACATATACATTGATGATAAAATATAAATATTATCAATACACTGTCAAAGATATGTCAAATAAGGATTTATATGATATAGCAAAACTATTATGTTCAGATAAAGACATAATAAAATAGAAAATTAAGAACATTTTACTAAGTCTTACACAGAATATATTCCCTCTATCAGAAATAAACAGTACTTACTTAACTTACGAAACAGGCTAATCTTTTCAATGACAGTAATTTAGTATACAGATTTTATCTCATCGAAGACCTCAGGGAAAGGGAATGTAGACCACAGTCATAGTTGAGTGACAAACATTGCGTTACTGTCGGGCTCAGTCACAGTGATTAGCACGTCTGAGGATTATGTACACTTTACCGCCAACCCGGGGCTGACATGGTTGTATATCAAGCTTTGTAATTTAGATATTACCTTCACAATGCGTCATTAAAACGCTCACATTTGAGTATGTCTGTACAATTTTTTTTCTTTACCATTTGTTAAATATGTTTTTAATGCTAGTTATGCATTTATACAGAATGGAACTATGTTAAATCTCATATATGTATTGGAAACGGTATTTCTTAACAAGGAGAAAAAAGAAAAGTATTTCTGGCTCAGTTAGCAGAATTTGGTAGATTTTTTGAAAGCACAAATTATAATAATTTATCAACTTTGAGATATACATATATGTAATCGATATGCCAAAAACGGTCGAGATAAGAGAAAAAAATTATTGCTTGTCATATGTATAACAAAAACCAATTATTTTTTTGTGGGTAAATAAATTACGGGGTACTGAAATTATTAAAAGTTTAAATGGCCAGCACATTAGAATGATATGGGGTACTAAGCTGGCCAACGTACTGAGCTGATATACCTACATTAACGATGACTTACCAGGTATCTCTTTGGAAATTTTTTGGATCAGATATATTTTTAAAAGACGTATTACATTGAATTACATAAACTTTGTAACGGTGGTTGATTTGGCCTCTGGGGATCGTGTTTGATGAAGTTACGTGATAATAAGTATTACAAAGAGGACAATTGCTACCATGTTCAGTACTTAGAAATATGATTTTCCACTAAGGAACCAGCAGCAGCATTACATATATTGACTCATTTATTTTTTTATTTTAATCAGTTGGTAAACATGAGAGGTGAATGTTTTAAATGTAAATGTTTAGTAGTCTCTCTCAGGCTGTTATGTATTGAGTTCCATTTTGTATTGAATGTTTACTGTTGTCTTTGTATCTTTAAAATATATATATCCTATTATTTGAAGTCGTTTGTTTATTACTGTCCCATTAAACATAAGTAATAATACATTAATTAATTAATAATAAGTAATAATATTTACGAAGTAATGATTTAATGTAAAAGCTTTTATTTTAATTTAATTATTTAATTAAAGTGTTGTACTTTTTCTTGAGATAGTAATTTTCTACACCACAGTTAATACCACTATATCGGTTGATAACATAAATCTAATATGTAAAATAGGTATGGGCAAGGTCAATTTATAAGCAGTCAGTGCATAAGAGGCATGTCCTCTGTATCTAATTTCAACAACTTTCATAACACATCAACATTATTACATAATGGACATTTTACATTAGGTAAATGTATTTTATAACAATATTACATTTCAAATTTATCAAAACTAGCATGGTCAAAAAGTTAATTTGCTCATAGAATTAATTTTTATGAGATTAGATGTAGTATAATGCAGTATTGTATTTAAAAGATGATATAAACACTGTAAAATTTAGGTATTAAAAAAGGAAGTACACATAACACAAACAGGTATTGAAATCTGATACCTTTCTATTTTTAAGGCAGCATTAAAGTTTTACAACAAAAGTAAATAGACATATAAGAGTTACCCCTTATAAAAATATCGTTATCCTTTTATAAAAGCTCATAAATGTATCGAGTATATTTAGATAAGACAAAAAAAGAAGACAAAGAAAGAAAAAGAACTGAGTTAATTTGGTTACACCAAGAGTTTTCCGATAACATGTTGCATTCTCTATGAAAGTAGGGATCATAGATAAATATAATGATTTGCTTTACCAGCAAAGTAATTTTTTTGGTGGTTTTGAATTCATGAGACTAAGGTTTAAGTAAACTAAATATTTTATGTTGTTTTATTTAGCGGCATTTTACCTTAAAATTTCGTTCAATTTGTTTTATAATAAACTTTTTTATATACTTCAAATTGGGCCTTCAATATTAGTAAGGCATTATCTTTCAATAACTTCTGTTTTCTCAAATTGAGCAAATGTTTCACCTTACCGTTACTTCATTTAAAACCTTCAGTAGCACTTTAAGGGGCTATTGAAATTGTTTCATTATATATTTTGAATTTTATTATGTCTATTTTTAGTGAGTAATCTTTTTACATTACTTTAACAATATAAAAATAAATGTTCAAGCACTGGCACCAGACGTTCAGCGACTACGATCTGCAGATCTTTAACGATCTAGGAGAATAGACCTATTTTATTGGATTATTTACTTTACAGGCCAATGAGCATTGATTTCTTTACCTCTGTCATGTTATGTTAAACAGAGTCTTAATGGATGATCAAATAAAATTCAGACAATTTAGAATAATTTATAAACATCTTATCTGCACTCCATACCGTCCCAATGCTTCATAAAAAATATTCTATATTTGCTCTAACTGAGATGTCCTCGTAAAAAAATTAGAATACAAGATCCCACAAAACTCTTGACGTGCCTGCTAAAGTGTGCAATATCTGTCAGGGAGACATAAACGATAAAACTACTATTAGCGAGTTTGTGAGCATACATTTTAATTTAATTTTTAGATAAAAATCTCTGAATTATATCATATTACCCTATTCCAGAATAGATCCCATTTAGATACGTTTATCTACTTGAATTCTGAAATCTTTAGTCATGTTCGTCTGAGCTAATCCAAAATTTCAGAAGTCGTCTCTACCAGCGCCAGATACCAGACGCTGCACTAAGAGGAAGGTGAATTGGAGCTTCAACATTCACATGGAATAAAACCTACCCATCTTAGCTGGTCTACTAAACTCTTGAAGTGCCTGCTCAAGATGGCATCATCTGGCACAGACATGAACTCCGAACAACCCATAGCAAGATTGAGAGCTGAAATTTGAATTAATTTTCAGATCCAAATCTATGAACGCTGTCCTATCACGCTACTCTAAATTTTATCCCAAATTGTTTCAAACTGGAAAATCACTCGGAATGGTAATAGACAGTGAATTATTTATTGGAACTGGAATGATGTGATCTTGAATCGGTAGAAAACTACAAATCAGTAGATTATTGTATTTTATTTCTTATTGTCATGTTTTTCTTGTTATGTTTAATTGGCATTGTAAAGGGATACTTAAGCATAAATGCATGACTTTAAAAGTGTCTTTGGGTTATCTTATATTTATTTGAAAGATTTTGTTTTTTGTTATCTAACTGCTATACTTATTGTAGGTACAAGGAAAAGTTTCCAGGCATCCGTAAAGTAACTGGTTATGTCTAAGTTTCCCTATATGCCTAGGAAGGCTATAACAATTTAATAATATCGTTTGTATTGTGAAAAAGAAATGAAATATTAGCGAGAGTGTAAAATGTCTTTGTTGACTTGTAAAGAAAGTGCTTAAAACAGTTTTTTTTCAGAATAGGTTATGAATGTAGAAAATTAATTGCATCTAAAGAGAAAACTTTAAAAGCAACGCCAAGCAGTATCTTAGATTGCTGTTAAATATGGATAACATTTTATTCCCCGGAAAGGTAGTCTTAAGTTATACCATTTATTAAAGCGTTCCATTTCAGGAGTGATAAAGTTGTATACTTCCATTTGCACACTCGGTTAACTTTTAAATCGCAGGTAGGGAAGGACTAACTAACCCCTTCTCATTCTGCAGTCGCTCATATATTTCACTGTAGGCCTCTAACTGTGTTTTGTAATTATAAATACAATTACACTTTTATTCATTCAGCTCCAAACATTTTAAAAGTAAAAGAGCATTTTTTTTATTACAATGTGAAATTTACAATATTATGTAGTTTTTCATGTTTTGTTTCAATAATTTAAACATTATAATACTCTAATTAATTAGCTGTATAGTCTTCTAATGTTTAAACTTTCCTTGGCGACTTTCCTCGATAACTTATTTTAAGTTATCTTATTTAAATTTTCAAGACTTAAACATTATAAGCTTCATAAAATAATCTATTAACATTTTTTAGATTAGGATTGTCCTTTCGTGTATAAAATTAACTGGTGACATTGAAAACAACTTGACTGGTGAAGAAAATCTTCTGTAATACTAAAATGTTGTTTAAAGGTAGATTTAATATAGCTTTAAGTATTTGATGATTATTTTCTTAAACTTAGTGTAATTTTTACTATAACTATACATAAAACTGTTTTATAACATCTCTAGTTAGATATGAAAATAAAATATATAAATACTGTAATATAATTAAATATAATTAATACTCCAGTTATTTATGTTCCTACAAAAGTACAATACTAAAAACCATTTATCTGTTAGGTTGCAAACCACGATAATGATCCTATATTACTGCTTATGAAATCGTATTAAACATTATATTCAAATAGATCCCCGTGATTTAGTCAGGACGGTCAAGAGAAAAGGTATAGAGGCTGTATTAGCCACTGCTTTCAAAGTATTCAAATGAATAGAGATTTATTTTTCATATTATCCTTTATTAAAAAACATGGATTATCGTTAGTGAATATTTCTTTATAGAAGCTGTATTAGCCACTGCTTTCAAAGAATTCAAATGAAAAGAGATTTCTTTATTATATTATCCTTTATCAGGGTTATTGTTAGTGAATATTTCTTTACTTTTGGAAATTTTAATCACTTGTAGCTTAAAAACTGTATGAATTACACTTATAATTCAATGAAACCAGTATTATTTGGTTTAATAATACTTCACAAAACTCCACAAGGAATAATTTTAATTTTGTTGTATTATAAAATTGTGTACGCAGCTGGCCCCAAAATATTATGTGGGTTATTCTTGTCGATTATGCTTACATTCGACATTTCCGATATTGCAAGCAGTCTATTATATGTCACAGAGCAAGGGTATTCAGAGCTGTGTACTGGCACTAAGTAGTATATCAGTTACTCAATACTACATATAAATTATTATTACTTGTCAATATTGCCTATATTAACAACTATAAGTAGCTTAAGAAATTGATAATAATATTCAAACAAATTATTAATGATATGAAACCAGTTTTTCACTAACATTTCACTTAGGTAATAACCGGAATGGAATACTGGGAAAGAATGATAAAAGTTATGACAGGTGGTAGTGGCAGGTTTGGGTGGAGTCGAATTGAACGGGTCAAGACCAAACGACACATCTCTATTGGCTACTGTCACTGCGCGGCTAACCTCACAAAAGAATGCAAGCTCCTTAGATACGTCTATGGCTACATTAATCTGTTTAGTTATATTTTACGCTTGGACTGCGTTTGTGCCTTGTATATGCCTACTCAAAAAAATATAGTTATAGGTAGCTGCAGTGTAAACATAACTCTGCGAGCGAGACACGATCCACATAGCTGATAAACAGATCCATAATTTGCTGGTCCCACGCCCCACCACAACTCCCCACCGGAGGGGGCCCCTCTTGCGCGGTACTGCTCAGAAATTTGCTTCTGCGCAGGTTTCTTTGCTAGCGGTTTATCTATAGTAATTGACTAATTATAAAAACTATTTGTATATGATTTTTTAACCACATGAAGTCAATTCCGGTACCATTAAATAATACAAATTAATAACATTTACTATTAAAAATAATTTTTGAGTAAACATTAATTTATGAAAAACTATACAAAAGTTTTTATTTTTCATTAAATGGACAGGCATTAGATAAGATTTATATATAAATTTAAAACGTTTTTACAAATTTTTTAGATCAAATATTACCTTAACGACAAAATTAAACATAAAGATTTGATGTATTTTTTAGCTGTAAATAATCTTATTCCATCGATAAACTCTACGTTAAAGCCCAAGTTCCTTAAAATGTACAGCTTTTTGTACTGATTAAAATTCTTCATAGACTTGATATTTATAAAGTTATACTCTCAAACTTGTCAAATAAGGCTTATTTTACTTACATCAGATCAGCATGACATTCGGTTGTCTGAGATACTATGTTAAGTTTTATTAACAAAAATTTGGATTAAGTTTTTATAGTTATCGTATGAAAAATTATTTCTTTAGATAAAGCAAAGAGATTATCAGCAAATAAAAATTTCCTATAATGTTCTAACTTTTTTATTGAAACAAACGCAGAAGGGCTGTAGAAGTGAATATTTAAGTTAAGACTCACATAAGCTACACAAAAATTATGTTGGAGCTCTGAAAAATAATGTGTTGTAGTTTTAGGGCAACGAAAATTGTTATTAGTTTTAATACAACCTAGAGTACCTTATACATGACTGCCTGTAATCCAAGGGTCAAAAGAATAGATTTTGAGGTTAAGGAGACGTTGGTTATGGGTTAAGATTTGCAAAATTTCGAGAGAGAAGAATTCTAAGATAATAATACATGTAGACATAAGAAAATACTGTATGTGTTATTAATAGTCTTAAACATAAAACTCACATATATACTATCGTGTAAAGGCATTCTTTTTCCAATCACAAAAGCGGGAAAAGCAGGAAAGCAGCGTCTGGCTGTATTATATGAGATAGAGTTCTGTATTTGTAGTCATAAAGCTGCTTTTTACTCGACCTCGCTTTTTGTTTATCGTATAGTGTGCGAAAGATAGGGAAAATCATTATTTGCACGATTAGTATTGCCATATATTATCATTAGTGGTGAATTATTCTTCAGTTCAATATTAGTAAAGAAAAGAAAGAAATATACTATATGGAATGTTGAATCTGTTTCATATGTTTCGTTATTTAGGAACACAAAATACAATTAGTTCAATCTAATTTGGAAAATTGTATCGTCCCTTAATTTAATTCCGGAAAGAAATCTATTTGTAAATATAGTATTCATGCCAAATTTAAGCAATTCGGAAACATTACTAACTATTTATTTCCAACGTGACTCGTTACATTTTGTTTTTATAATTTAACTTTCTTCATACACATTTCAATACTACTTTAAGGATTGCCTATTTAAAACATTTGTAATTGGTCAGATAAGAATATATTTATAGTAATTGACACACGATAATTTGTTGAAACTTTTCGATTTCAGAAAAGCAACGCCTTAAATAAACTTTGTTTAGGTTGAGTAATGACTGCGATTATGTTTTAATTAACCGGCACGAACGAGAGGCTTATAGAGCTATTTATGGAGACAACTTTATGCATCTAGTGCAACTTATATTAATTGTAGTAATAGTTTTTTAAACCAACGTAAGAGTTTAAAGCAAATAATCATGAAATGACTCCAGTCCATAGCACGAATCATCCTATCCTCTACGTCCCAACTGTTGCGTTCTGTATGTGAGTTATAATGCTAATGCTATAGTATCAGCTTCGTTCGGTTTTGAAGAGATGGGAGATAAAAGAATGACTATATTAACAGAATAGTTGAATGAGTTCCACGAAGTTTATTCAGATTTTCCAAAATTTGGTACATGGAATGGTGAACTAAATACATTACAATAAAATTTAAAATGGTAGTGAACTGAAACAATCCAAAAAAATACACATAGGTATCTGATTTGTAGTCTTCAGATTCAGTCAAAGGCCTCATATTGAAATTCAGGAATTAATGGCTACGAGTTTGCTATAGGTCTATGAATATTCCGCGTGTAATTTACCTCTAACCAGTCTTAAAACGTTCTTCACTATTCACTAAAGGTCCTATAGGTCTGTATGTACGTGTAAGTAAGGACTATTCTAAAACAATGAAATGAAGCGACAAATACAAACTTATATATTTCCAAAATTATATTCAATCACGTAGCAGGGCAAAAGCTACAATTCGTTTCGTTTGGTATCGTTCACGAAAAGTATAATATTCAGAACGTGATGATATACGGGTCTGTATAGATTATGATCTATAATGACGATACTCATTGTGTTCTGTTCAAATTTCTGGTGCCTGGTAACAAATATATTTGAACTATAAACTATTTTATTATTTATTTAATCCTAAACTTCTTGAATTTTATTACGAAATGCCATCATTGATTTGTTTTTTGTGGCAAACGGCGTCATACATTATAATACCTTCATGGTAAGAGAATTCAATGCTCTAGGATGTTTCGTTAATGATGGGTAACTTTTTCAAGGACATAGATATGGATTTGAGACCAAGATTGTTTCGTGCCTAGGATTTGAGACTGCTCTGATTTTATTTTTTTTTGCCATAAAAAACTTGTTAGTGAAGTCGAATACTCCTAAAATTCAATTAACTTTTATTTTGATAGGGTTTACTGCCTGACATGTTAAGGTTAATAATGACATTATAAGGATCTCGAGAACAAATTGAGCTACAGCATTTGTATAAAAGCTACAAAATTTAGAACGAAACTTTGATTTTATTTAAGGCATTATGAGGTTTGATAATGGTGCATGTTACTCCGTAGCGTTCAGCGGAACGTCAGCGAAGTTAATCACTCACGAGGTTGTCAAAATCCAGGGCCTAGTATCATAGTAGTATCAATACTGGGCCCTGGTCAAAATCTATCTTCTTTCTACGCGACTGTCTTTCAATTCGCAGGATATATCAAGAACAAAATGAGCTAAGAATAGTTACATAGACTTCTGAAATTTGACAATAATATTGCGACACATGGTTTAGTGCACTCTGATCTTATTTATAAATATAGAGTAATATATTTGATCTTCTTTCTAGTATATATATATATATACTACAAAGATAAAATGTTTTTAATTATTTTATGTGTTTCGTTATGTTATATATATATATATATATATATATATATATATATATATATATATATATCTGAGTCTTTAAAGGAATAATTCATTACCATAGTAAAGAAAAATCTGTAGAATGAAGTAGCAAAACTGACGCTACTACCTAGTATAAGCAGTTATATTAGTTAGTTCTGTAATAGACAATAATTCAAAGGACAGTACCACATTATTTTTTATACGTAGCATACTACTGTGTCCATATAGCAACAAAGGGCTCTCACGGTTTAAACACAGAATATACTAACTAATACAAATGATTATCAATCTAGTTTAAATTATTTTATGTACTAATTAGTCTAAAAAACTCATATACTGGTTAGTTTGATGATAGTTTTGTTTTATCAATTACTACTAAAAATGTAAGTAACTCATTTAAAAATTTATTGTTTCAAAACTTATTTGGAAAATAATAAATGTAGTGAGACACTTATTTACCAAACAACGAAAATTGGTATCAAATTACCAACTTGGTTGACGTCAGCCAACTGGAACGTTACACTAAGTTTCTTGTGAATTTACTAACAAGGTATTACAAGTTCTGACAGTTCCTCCCGCGCGTCTGTGTTACTAAGTGGTTTTCTATTATTCTATAAACTTTTATCTTTAAATTTATTACTATGCATGAAACATGATTGTGGCCTTTTTATTTCATCATGTTATTGAACACACAATTATATAACATAATTACCTATTTCCTGCAGTTTACCCATACGACCACAGTATTACAATTAAAATATAGCCAACTCAATCCACTCTCAAATAATTGAATCCATAAAATGAAAGGTATAGTTGAAACTTGAAGGTGAAAAGGAAAATTTGATGCCTTAGACTTCGGTAAAAACAGAAGTTTATAGCTGCCTTGGTTCATTGTGCACCAAGTTAGCCTGCTGAGCTCTTAGGATTTTTCGACCTGCGTCACGTAGGCATATATAACTACATAGTGTAGAAATTCCAAGTTCTATGTAATATTTTAAAAGGTAATTTATTCAATTGCCTTGTATACTGCTATGAATATCTTGATACGTATCTTGTTGTATTTCGGGATATCATGTATAATAATTTAAAGCTTGCCGTACAAACATCTGAGAAATCTATCAGTTATTGAACTGACGAAATCCATTGTATAGCGTTTATTGAACTCATTATGGGATGTGTAACTCTCTACCTTGGAAGAATAATTATTAATTTTAAGGATTAAAGGATAATGATAGTCGTTGTGTAAAGTACTTGATTAGTCTTTCTCATTTCGTAGCTGCATTAGGTCTCGAAATGTTGTTACAATAACACCGTCTTATAAGCTACCCTTAATTAGACTAAATTGATGATGTCGCTTTCGTGTAAAAGTACCTAAGAAGTAAAGTAGAGACTCCGATTGGTAAATTAATAGTAATGGTTTTAATTTCATTATTTAGAAAAAAATTTATTTTAAAAACTGAAGCAGAGTACTAAAGAAAAGGAGTTAAACCATTTGCTGAGAACTCCTTGAAATAACGTCAATGTTACAAGTCAATTGATATATGAGGGCGTAAATATTGCATGTAAATAATATTAAAAACTCCTAATCATGTGCATTCTTCATGTTCAAATATCCCTTCGGGATCAGTTGGAAGAAAAGGACGATTTAACGTAAGGCTCTCATCATGAAATGACAATCTAAACATGCATTACTAGTTTAGATTTCTGACTTATACAAAACTTATGGGAAAACACAATCGGTAAATTGTGTTAAGTATTTATAATCAGTTAATTTGGATTTATTTAAGTAAATAAGTGAGACAAGCTATTGGGAAAAACTTGTATCTAAATTTTATTTTACTGGAGGGTCTGGATAGTATTCATTTCTCTCTGTTTGTATTTCTGTCAGTCGACAATATATGTATATATGTATACAGGGTGATTCAAATTAAAACGGCAATCTCTCGGGAGCTTATTCTATAGCTAAAAACAAGTAAAAAAAGTTCATATAACCATATGCCCGGAAACGCTTCGTTAGCGAGTTACGCCTAGCGAAAGATTTCGCCCGGATTTCAGAACCCTTGGTGAAGTCAGGCCGTATAAAAATGGTAAAGGCAGTTACAAAGATACAAATACGAATGTTTTTTTATGTTTTTATATCTGACAAATTTATTAAAAATTCGTCCCAGAGCTGTAAATGCAATACTTTTATAGATATCTTACGTAAAAACATAAGAATTGGTGCAAAGAAATAACACATTTTTGTGTTTAACGTAAGATTACTTCCATAAATGTTAAATAAAGGTCATTTTTTTTCTTAAACAGATTTGTAGAACATTTAATTCTGAAAAGATTCATGTGAATTACTTAGGAAAAATAATTAATAATAGGTATTGAAATTTAGCTTTATTTAAAAATAAAACAGACGCACAAAAATGCATATTCTTATCTGCATAAAATATTAACTAATTAGGTTGTGAGTAACAGCTGATCATTTATTCAACACTTTTTATCGTCATATTTTCTTTGCAAAGGTTGGCAATATCAGCTGATCAACAATTAAGTTTCATGAAGTAATATTTGAATAACCTTTATGGAGGTTTTTGTATTGTGGCGTGTGAAGATTGTATTTTGTGAGATCCTGTGATTATTTGGAAATATTTTATACAAAGTGTATAAAATATTTTATTAAATATTTATTTTTTAAAATATTTTATTAAATATTTTTATAAAAGTGTATGTAATTATCTTAGTAAATAATGGCAGATAATGTAAATGGTATGTATTCGTTTGAAGAGTATACGGACATGATACTGATTTACGGCAAAGTTAACAAGAATGGTTTAGGAATATCGTGATACTTTTCCACATCGAAGAACACCTGATCGCAAAACATTTGAAGCTGTGGAGAGACGACTTAGAGAAACTGGTAGCTTTAAACCGAAGCGAATAGATACTAGTCGTCAACGTAGCGCAAGGAACTATAATAATGAACAAGCAATAATAAATGCTGTAGAATTATCACCAAACCACAAGCACCAGACGATTATCACGTCAGTTAAATATTTGCCAGTCAAGCGTATGGCGGCGGAAACTTCATGAAGCACAGTTGTACCCATTCCATATAACACGTGTTCAAGACTTATTACCGCAAGATCTTAATAAACGGGAAGATGTTCTGCCGCTGGTTAAGAAGAAATTGTTTTACGACATCAGTATTTTCTTCGGCGTATTCTCGTTACTGATGAATCCTGTTTTACTAGAAATGGAATTGTAAATTTTCGTAATACCCATAACTTGGGCGTACGACAACCCACATGAAACTGCGACGAGGCATTTTTAACATACATTTTCAGTCAATGTATGGCTTGGTGTTCTGGGTGATAATTTGATTGGTCCATTTTTCCTCCCTAATCGACTTAATGGAGTAGCGTACTTAAATTTTTTAAGAACAAACCTGCCTACCCTCTTGGAAGATATTCCTGTTCAAAACAGAGTAAATGCATGGTTTATGCACGACGGAGCACCTCCACATTTTTCTAATGATGTGAAAAACTATTTAAATGACACATACGGTAGACAATGGATTGGTCGAAATGGACTAGTAAAATGGCCACCACGTTCTCCTGACCTCACGCCAGCAGACTTTTTTCTTATAGGGTTGGATGAAGTCAATTGTTTATTCAAAAACGGATTAACACCATAGAGGAGTTACGTAATCGCATTACAGAGGCGGCAGAAACTATCAAGAATGCTCCAAACGTTATGAAACGCGCTAGAAAAGAGTGGATTCGTCGTGCGAAAAAAACGCGCATTGCTAACAACGGAGGACACTTTGAGCAACTATTATAGGTGATTATTACAGTTTTATAAAGGTAAACACATTTTATGTTAATGTTCAGTCTAGAATAAATGATCAGCTGTTACTCACAACCTAAACATTAGTTAATAATTTTATGCAGATAAGAATATGCATTTTTGTGTGTCTGTTTTATTTTAAAATAAAGCTAAATTTCAATACCTATTATTAATTTTTTTCCTAAGTAATTCACATGAATCTTTTCAGAATTAAATGTTCTACAAATCTGTTTAAGAAAAAAATGACCTTTATTTAACATTTATGGAAGTAATCTTACGTTAAACACAAAAATGTGTTATTTCTTTGCACCAATTCTTGTGTTTTACGTAAGATATCTCTGAAAGTATTGCATTTTACAGCTCTGGGACGAAATTTTAATAAATTTGTCAGATATAAAAAACATAAAAGACAATCGTATTTGTATCTTTGTAACTACCTTTACCATTTTTATACGGCCTGACTTCACCAAGGGTTCTGAAATCCGGGCGAAATCTTTCGCTAGGCGTAACTCGCTAACGAAGCGTTTCCGGGCATATGGTTATATGACATTTTTTACTTGTTTTTACCTATAGAATAAGCTCCCGAGAGATTGTCGTTTAGTTTTGAATCACCCTGTATTTATATATATATATATATATATATATATATATATATATATATATATATAATTTTTTTATATATATAATATATATATATATATATATATATATATATATATATATATAGGTACCGCTCAGTTCGATAATGGTACATAACATTTCGCAGGATATTTTCGAGCGTTACATACAATTATTATATTAGATGTTAAACTAAACGATATAGAGAGTAGCTGAATTGTCTTTTCAAATGAACTATTCATACTTAATATACAGACGAAACATGTACAAAATAATTACTTAGAATTAAATAAAGTTAATGCGGTACTCCTATTAGTCAATGAAAGTCTAAATATGGTTGCGGGATTACATAGATTCTGATGGGGATTTAGTGGGTTTACAATTTGGATGAGGCCATGAAATGCATAAGTGGCTCTTACACCAGCCATTCTAATTATCGTTCGTGACTCATTCCAACTGCATCTTACTCCAGCTACGAGAGTAAAATATGAATTATTTGTTGTTATAATGTTCATTACAAATATACCTTACACTATAGTAGCAATTCATAATTTAAATTATTAACAATTCCTTCATCTATAAACCTAAAGAAAAATTTAAATCTGTTCCGTAATGCTTATAAGAATTTTGAAAATTATCCCCTGAAATATGAATTATCAAGGACCTCGGCTCTCAACGTGCAAAACAGTTTTTTATTGTTAAAAATTCTTGTTTAAGGTTGTTCAAGCTTCAAACTACTATAATGTAGTCACGAGAATCGTGTTCTACTTGTTTATTAATACTGTTATAATATGTAACCTTACCAAGAAATGTTAATTATGCTGTTGTTTGAACAGCTGTTTTGAATGAAACAGAACAGGAAAGAAGCGAGCAGTGCAGTTCCAGGAAGAGAAATTTGTTTTAGAGTCGGTAATATAAAACGCGGTCATTTTTGTGTTTTTTACGCGATCAGGATTCAGCTTACCGAATTGATGATACAATCAGCGAATTGAGTGAAGGTCATATGGCCTCTGACTCAGCACTCGAACTATTTCTTATACTTTACACAGAATGGCAGTAAATACATTTTATCTCAAGCCATAACTACAAAAACACTAATAATTGGAAATAATCAAAGTAATATAGTTGAACACATATTTTTACAAAGACAATACACATACTATCGGTGAAAAGTATTTATTCTTGTATACTGTCATAGTTTAAAAATGACACATGTTTCATCCTAGAAATTGTTCGTGTTATTGTATAATCACAATACATACAATGATCACTGTATCGGTTAAAATTGTATTCTGTTGTATTGCCAAATTTCAAAGCGTTAGTATAAGACACATGTTTCGTTTATAAGGAGAGTTATCAAGTTATTCTATACAATATAGTTTTCAATATGAAGAGGGTGATTACTAGAAATTAGGTTATTTTTAGTTGTGTTTTATTATACATATTGTAAATATGTCCTAACTGAAATAGAGGCAACTTATAAGTATAAGAACACACATAACATATTTAAATTAACTTAACCTATACTGAAAAATAGTTTACCAACATTATTATTTATGTAAACCTACTTTAATTCCTTTGGATGCATGCGCCTCAAGGATTAGTGCTTTAGTTCGCGATTAAGAACTAATTTAAATATTTAGTGAATGAACCATGAGATCGTTTTAGGTTTAGTCTTATGTCCGCATGAGAGGAATCGGAATAGATGTAGTCTTTTATGATTGCTGTAAAATAATAATTTAGCCAAAAATATATTTTAACCATTTTCCTATTTAGAGAATGATTCGAGTAGATTAAACTTAAGATACTACATAAAAATTATACAGAATCGTCATCAAAATTTAAATTTAAATAATGTATACTAAAACAAATTAGGATTAACGTACTGCCGTCAAGTCTCTCATAGTCCTCTAAAAGCTTACCTCTCTCGGTCCCATATATACAAACGGTGTGTTTTTTGAGGAAGCTTATTAACAAAGAAAGTACATTACCACGTGGATTCTAATTTAAAAAGTAACCCATTATTAAAAGGCTACTCAAAATTCTTTGTTGGATCAAGAAAAATTAGAAATATTACTAGAAAACTCAACTTTCAACAAATTACACGAAATAAAAACTCAGAATAGAATCCAACAGTCATGTTAGATGAAACTAAGGTCGAACACAACTTCTCGACTAATGTACCTCAGGATATACTTTGATAGAGGGTTGATATGGAATTCCCCGTCGACATTATTATGTTCTAAAGTATCTTCAAGCATTTATGTTTTGAGACAGATTTCCAAATATTTTTCTATTCTGGTACTGATGACTGCGTATTATGGAATGATCTAATCACATCTCTCGTACGGAGTGTTTTTGTGGCGAGGTAGTGTAAAAATAATATATTTTCTTAGAATGTTCACATTGTAAAACAAAAACAGTTTAAACAATTGAAAAACTTCAACAGACGGAGACCATTATTCAAAAATCTCAAATTCTTGATGCTTCCCTGTAATGGATAATCTGGACACATTGCTTTTTACAATTTGAGTATTTAAAACCCCTTCTCTAGTGAAAGTACATTCATCTGTTAATAGTACGATAGAACCAAAATCAGCGATTTTGGCATGCTGGTTTAACAACCAACGATACCATGCTTCACGGATTTTGTATTGCTACCACCCACTATTGTGACTAAATAGAAAACATTCTCAATATAAATTAAATTAATTAAAAGAACGTCCAAAATGTTCTACTGAATTGAAATTTTAATTTTAAGATCTTTGAGCTGCCACTAATTTCTAATAGATAATGCCTTTTAAATGTGTTTTGTGGCATACTCATTTGATTGACTATCCCTCTAAAACGATGTACATACAACCCTGTGATTACTTTAAAAATATATATTAACTCTTCGTTGCCCGTTATCATAGAAGAATAACAGGAGAATGAATACATCATAAAGTGATCATTTGTGAAGTTTTGTAGATTCAACTGATATTGATATAATGAAATTAAGCCATTCTTAAATTTACATGAAATATCAGTATTGAAAGTTTCAAGCACTGTAATTATTTTTAGTATTAACCCTCTGCGGCATGATATTGTATTAATTAAGACCTTTGAAATAGCATGCTCATCACCTATGCTTATATTTAATATTTTCCACCGACTACTTACCGTCCATCCCCCGAAAGTGATGAAAAGATACTGATTGTGTCAGGGTTAGCAATAAAAGATTCTACAGGTTCTAGAACTATTTACTACAAAAATGAAACTGGTTGTGGTAAGACTCATATAGCAATTGAAACAGTCACAAAGTCGAATTTAAAGGATCCAGCTTTGTATTGTAGTAATAATTATAAAGTACGATTAACCGTTAAGAAATTACGTTATTGAACTATTATTTTATAGCGGTGAAAACATGTAATGTATATACTTTCAGTACACAAAGTGTGTTCACTGTTTGGGCTTGAGTCCACACACCTGCTCACAGTCGCTGATTGTATCAACTGTTAACGAGCTTGGTTATCATCCTACAACCACAAACATAACCACTTGGTTACACTGTATTGGTATTGGTTACACTGTTGATATAGGTTTACCAGTTTCTACCTGAACGTTTTAGCCGAAAATAGACACTGTGGGTGTACTATTTTCCAATGGAATAAAAGAATATTTGAACACCGAAAGTTTAAAAGGATTTAGGAAATAAACTATTTTTAAAAATGTTTGTAAATTAGTACACAGTCAGTAATTTGCCAAAGATAGTTAGACATCTGTTTTAGTTATTGGATGTAATATAGCGTAGAAAAATGCTTTATTTTATAAGAAAAAACTATTTCACTAGTTTAAAAGGTTACATAATGATAAATATATATTTATTTTTCATAGTTAAAAAGAATACACCAAATTGTTTTTGTAGTTGAATGCTATAAACAGGTAGTCATGCATTTTTTAGAACAGGCTGTCTTTCGAGAATGGTGTAAACAAGTGGCTATTATTTATGAAGTTTTTAAAGATAATAATATTTTATGGATTCTTCAAATATCCATAATTTTTTTATAAATTATCTGCAAATTATGGAGTACACTTTTTCTAAGGAATTATATGTGTTTGTTTATATATATATATATATATATACACACACATATATATATATATATATATATATATATATATATATATATATATATATATTGTATAGGTTATTCTGTGACCTGTTAGTATTTTGTACATTTTTATAAGTAAAATAGTAGTATTTAATACAACTTTAAACTAGTTTGACAACCAAAATTTCTTGTTTAATAAAAAGTACCACGTTTAATAAATTTCAAATTCATCCAGACGATTAACACGGTTTTATTACAGCAACTACTGACGTACTATGGAACATTATTTCTTCACTTTATATTCGTTATGTGATGCAATCTACAAGGTTAAACAAACCTTTGCCTGTATTAGTAACACAAATATTATACATACTGCAAACTTTTAGTCTGTAACTTTCACGATCATCATACAATAGAAAACATCCTAACCCAGATAGTGATTCCTAAAGGACCCACACTTACTATCTTAAATTGTAATATACAGTTAGTGGAGCTGTGTTTCACATCAAATTTAAACTTGTTGTACTAGCACATTTAACAGTTATCTTGAGTAAAGATAGACACAGTGACATAAATCTGATTTTATCATCAACTGGTGAGAAAGGGTTTACCTAACGCTCAGCTAGTTAAACTTCGTAATTAGCAGTTATTAATGTATTAATATGTTTTAACTGTAGAATTCTTGATGTTGCAATTAAAACATTAATTGCAGCTTTAAATTGTATCATGTAGTGTTTATTATGGCCAATCATATCTATTAAACAAACGCTTCACAAATGAAAATGTTACTAGTTAACAATTGTACTGAAGCTTAATGATATTAAATTAATTATTGGACGAGGGATAGATCAATTTTAAGTTTAGTTTCTTGCTTAGTTGGACGTAGCTGGAGCAGAGCTATCCTCCCGTTCTGTCAAGGTCACATGACAGATTGTGCCCGTTACTCTACACGCTGGGTATAATATGAGACCTCTATAGGAGGCATCATGTAACTCCAACTATTCCAATCCTAAAAATAATGTCACTCCGAAACAGTGTGAAGATCCTTTTAGAATTGCATTGATTGGTTACTCAGCTTCCTGTCCTAGTGTACAAAATAATCACTGAAGTTTCTAATAAAATTGCTAAGTTCCTTCGGTTTTAACTAACATTTCTATATATTCGCAGTGCGAGTTTAATGTCGAAGCTCCATGCTCGGTGTTGCTATTTAAAATTTGGAATTTTTTATATTGGTTTTGCTCATTATATCAGGATTCGATACACTTAAAATAAACTGAGACACATAAATGATAGTTATACCATCGTCAGAAAGGTTGAAAAATATCTATAGATATTAAACACGCAACATTTTTATATGTCAGTTCATTTGTTATGTGTGTAAAATTACGAAATATTGTGTCTGGGAAAATTTATATTCTAACTTTACAATTTGATACTTACCTACTCACATAGCTAACTCCACCGAAAACGCAAAACTGACTATCGATTTGTGTATTAGAGGGTAGAGCTCTATTAATTTCAAGCAAACCCACAATGTGCACATACACAATGCAAATAGACGGTTACTAGTAAGTAGTTAAACAGTTACACAAAGAGTACTTAAATATTTAAATTCTGTTTTATTTATTGTATTTTCCTCGGCTCACCATAAACATCCCGATTTCGGGTTTCTATATCTAGAATACAAACGGTTTATTGTCGTTTTATAATCACTACCAACAGCCGCAGATGCCGTCTGGTTGCTAGGGTAGGATTACTGAATGGTTACCTATATAATTAGCAGTATCACTCGTTATTGTTGGTATTAATTATTTTTAAATTAGTATAAACAAAGAAATATAAAGTAATACAAGCCATCATCGGAAGCTATCTATATTTCAGTACTAATGCTCAATCAGGTACATACTACAGTCAAATTAATAAAGACCATCTGTCATTTCCCCTACTCCCTGTTGACAGATTGCGTGTCAAATGTCAGGACGATTCAGTGATCTGATAGCAATAATTCAACAAAATGGCAAAGTGCACAATGATATTGATTTTCTTCACTGCATTGTGTTTGGATGTTGTTGATTGGGTGTTGAACTCTATATTTGTTTCGTCCATATTTCAAAATAGTTAAAGTTAAGAATTTTCGTCAAACACATTGCATTTTATTCAGTATTGACCTGACACATTAGTTATTAGTACTCATATCGTTATATCATTAAATTATTATTAATTATTAATACATCAAACTAGTTTTTCATTTCTAAATTAACTAATCTTTCTAAAAGGAATACTAAATTAAAAGTTAAATTATTGATCGGTAACTTTAATACATTTTTCATAAATTCATTTTTTAAACAATTCATTGTTAGTAATGCTAGAACAATACAAAAATTCATGATATCCTTTTATTTTAAGACAAATATAATATACACATAATGTACATATACTAACGAGTTAAAATTTAAGTTATACTTCTCTAATTTCTTAAACACATGCAGCATTATCTTTTAGGTATCTATAAATTTAGTATTCAAACACTGCTGTGACACCTAAGAAAAATATTAATGTGTTATGTGGCTAAATATACGATAAATATATTGCCCATATACTTAAAATTCTTATGATATTTACACAGTAAGGAGTGAGTTTCACGATGGTGTTTAGCTGAACGACACATTTTCTCTTTTGTCTACCGGAGAGGATGCCAAAGTTCTTTTATATATTATATTTTGTCCGTCTGTCTGTTCGCATTACATCTCGAGAATAAATTACTTATAGACTTAAAACTTAGTATGCCACCTTAGCGAAACCTGTTACGTGACAACTAGTATTCAATATATAGGATTTAAAGAAACTATTTGAGCAATATTAAGGAGGTTAACTTGTTCAACGGTTTATAAAAAAAAGACGTCAGGTAACGTTTCCAATATATTGGAAAATACTTACTTTTTTATATCCTTTAGGAAACGTATAGGTCGATCAACTTTTATGTTGAAGCTGGACATTGTATTAATAGAGAGTAAAATAGTTTTTTACAACGTTTACTTCAAAATTTGCTATAAATATTCCCACAAATGTTCTCAATTGTCGTTTAGAGATTTTTAAACCAGCATTGAAGATCCATTTAAAGTTATAATCATCTCAAGGTTATATTTGTGTCATAAATGCGGGAGATGGAAAATTACGTAACATATTGCATAAGAACAAAAAATCTGACAAAATAGTAATGTTAAAAACTCATCAGTTTTACTACGCTAATCTATTAAGAAAGATTGGGTGACTAGCTACCTGAAAGGACGCAAGCAAATAGTTGAGATTCAACAAAATTTAAATGGGAGTAAATGCGTGTATAGATCAAGACAACTCACAGTAAGTAGAGGAGTGCCTCAAGGCTCAGTTTTAGGCCCCTTTTTATAAACGGTTTTCCAAGTTTTATCAATGACAATTCTGTAGAAACCATTATGTACGCAGACGACACAACTCTTTTGTTTAGAAATAACACAGCACAAAATCTAATTTTGGATATTTCATCAGCAACAGAAAAATCACTCCAATACTGCCTTCAAAACGATCTGGTCATAAATCAATCCAAAACCACCCAGATCAATTTTAGCAGAAGACAAGAGCAGATTCCAAAAATACCTAATATTTTAGTTGAAAAAAAGGCAAAACTGCTTGGCCTAACAATTAATGCTGACCTCTCCTGGACAGATCACATACGCGATCTGAGCAAAAAAACTTTCATCTGGCACTTATGTGGTAAAGCGAATGAAGTGGATAGGAGGTTTGGAGACGGCAAAGACAGCATACTATGCTGTAGTGGAGTCCCACCTCAGATATGGCTTAATTTCATGGGGAGGAACATCTGAAACCAATCTCAACAAAATCCTGATACTCCAGAAAAAAGCTGTAAGGGCACTCTATAGCCTCAGCCCTAAGGAAAGCTGCAGTTAAGATTTCAAATCCCTGCAGCTTCTTACTGTCATAGCACTATACATCCATGCAGTCGTCATCTACACCAGCCAGATGGACCTTCCTAGAAATGAATATGCTCACTCCAGACGAGCAACGGACTACATTCTCCCTGTACACCACACATCGCAATTCAGCAAAAAACCTTCTTACATTGGACGCAAAATCATTAATGCACTACCACCAAATCTCAAGAGCATGAAAGGGAACGAACTGAAAAGACATTTTCGAGACTGGCTGATGAAACGACCTGTATGTTCATTGAAGGAGTTCTTCGATCTTCTATAAATACCGCATCAATATTTTTAAAGCAAGAAATATTAATCTAAGTTTTTTTTTATTATCTACTATTGACGGAATTGTATTTCTTTAAGAAACAACAAATAAAGAATATTGTCTATTGTCTATTGTCTATTACATTAGTACCATAAAAAGGAACTTATACAGACCAGGGATAGAAAAGTTTCTCGTATAAGATACGCTCACAAGTTAGGTGGAAGTTGTTTGCAATGTATTCCTGTGACACACTTACTTAGAGAATGTAACATATGAACGAGGTTAGAGTACGCCACACCACGTGTCGCGTAACAGGCTTTACTGAAGTTGCATTCAAAATTTCAAATATATAACTCATTTAACTCTCGAGATATCTTGCAGACAGATACAGGCATGGCTGAACATGGAACAACACATAACACATTCTTACATTCATACAAATAAAATGTTAAAGGAAATCCTACGGGTGAATTATTTTTCGTGATTTTGTCTATATTATACATACACATTTCTTTATTAAGTGAGGTTTATAGTAGGGATGAAAAAATAATGTTACAGGGAGCTAGGGACTATTTTAAATACGCAAGATTGCCTTGAAATCATATGTTATCAGCAAGTTTAAAAATTTAATTGGCATTCTATTATTTTTCATTTCACTTCATGAACGCAAATTTCACTTACTTAGATCTCTAAAGAATAAATTATTCTTTCTGCAAATTTCACGTTACAATAATGGGTAGCCTACCCATAAGCCCTATGAGATATAGTTCCCTGAAACCCTAATAAATAATTTTCTTTAAATGTTATTGTGGATCCATAAATATTTAGAGTAGGAAACAGCACTTGCGAAAATAAATTTCTATTAAAATTTTTATTTTTTTTTTTTTGCTTTAACCACATTACATTAAGATTCCTACAATATGCTAATGAAGATCCTGAACAGACTAGGTATACTAGAACGTATGTACACATGCTATCCAAACATACGATTATGAACTGATTGCATACCTAGGTCAGGGAAGAAACCATGTTAGCTTTAATAATACCACAGGGCTAATGTTGACATAAGCGGAATGTTTAACCTACAATACATAGCTGTATTACTGTATCATGTTTGTTATTGCATTTCCCCTATAATAACATTATCTCTTTACCTTTTTCTGTATTTTATATAGATTAGAGATGTTTTTGTTGCCGCATGTATCTAACTATGGTATATTACGATGACAGTCATGGTTGATAAAGTGTTCACAAATAAGTAATGTAAAATAAATAAATATATATACATATATATATATATATATTAAACTTTTTGTCGTGAGTCTTATATACTTATACTAATTTATAACTATAAATGTGTAAATATTCTTTGAATTTCATAGATTAGCTTAAACACATAAAATATTCGTTATCCTTTTTTATAAAAATAATATTTTCAAACTTAGACTTTGATACTGCATAAAGTTAGGAAACTTGTGTAATGCTATGTGTACACTCCACTCACATAGAAATATTCAGAGCTGTAATGAAAGGATAGTTAATTGCCAAAATATTAGAGCGTGTTCAACGTATTTTAGAAGTCAACTTCGTTTCACTGAGTGGCAGTCAATATTGTGCTCTTCACTAGCCACTATATCCAATCCACCATTTTAATAGTATTAAAAATTACTGAAATTTAAATAACCTGGCTTGGTAAGATTAAAAGTAAAAATGGACCATTAGCTGTTAATATTTTTTTGAATAAACTAATAAGTTATTAAAAGTCATTACTACAAGTAAATGAAGAACTCATTATTGATATTACCATCAAAAAGTTTCAGTGTAAAATACAAATATTTTAGTCGAAAACCGACTCCCAAATTAAAGAGCTAAAATAAAGCTACTCGGAAAGTCACGGATAATTAATTCATAAAGTCACATCGTTGTGCAATAAGGAAAGTTTTAATTTGATTTTGACCCGTCCACTATGAGTGGATATCGCTTTAATCTAACACTGCAGCACACATAGATTTTAATTCGGCTAAAATTACTCTTTTAGTGAACATTTTATGTTTGAATTTTAGTTTATCTTCATTTAAAGTTCAAGCCCTAATTATTTTTCGATTATTGACCAAATGATCTTAAAACTATCTAATTAATATCAGTGTGCAACTTTTTTATTCATTTGTTGGCATTCGAAACTTAGTAACTTTTGTGTTTTGAAGTACAAAACATACATAATAGGTTAATATAGTTGACATATTTGGTAGAAAAAGTTTAGTTTATGTATTATAACAACATAAATTTTTTCCGAGAACATGGCTTGTTAAAATTCTTTTTAAACCTAACAATTTTTTTATACATACTGTAAAACGATTATTTTTTTGCAACGAGTAAAAATAAATAAATACATTGTACGAAATAAAATATAATAAAGTAATATAAATCTTTAATAATAAGCCTAACATTTTTAAATATCCTTGACCCAGCTCGTCTGCTTCATTTAACCCAAACTATTGTTACAAAATTAATTAAAACTATGATTTTTGCATTATATTATTTTTAATTTGGCAAAAAAACAAAATATTCATACACATTAATTTAAAATAAAAATAGAAAATTAACTTGACAAAATAAAAGATTGAATCCCACAGAAAGGTTGTAAAATCCAAATTATATTTATATACCAAAACTTGAGATAGTATTATTTCTGTTTGAAGCCATAGGCTGTCATATTTGGTAAGTACTTATACCGTAAGTACTTTAAATGTTTAACTTCTGTGATCTGATTTTAGTGTTTGTAAAACCCATTTCTATAACCTTTGTAAGTTTTCGTAAAAACTTCACGTTATAACTTTACACAAACCAACAAACTTCATCGGACTTTGAAACATAAACCTAAATCTCATCCTACACTTCAAGTAAAATGAAAACGTTATAACGACTTGGAGGGGGAAATTAATAATCTATATCCCTTTATAGAAGTTAGCAGTACGCCACACAACTTGTTGCGTAATTGGTTTGCAAATTGGTTTGCGTTAACCTGAGGTACCTGCAAAATGTCCTAAAAATACCTACCTATACTACCTACAAAATTATGTCATGCAGTTCATTATAGCCTGATACGACCTAAGGAGAGATTAACAAAATGAAAATGAATGTTTATATCCCACTGGCAGACAAAATACACTTATTTCGTCTTTTAAGTAACAGGCTTCAATTGCGTTTTATTCACAGTTTACGTTTAAATTTGTGTTCTTTGAGGTAAGTTTGCAGCAGTGTTAAAAATGTAAAATGTTTGGATAGCTCTGTAGGGTAGTGCACCGCTAGAGTGCACTGAAATCAAACATTGTCAGCTGAATTTAACAGACATACAACTCGGACTTTTTTATTTTATTTATACGTGCGATTGTACTCACTTTGTTTAGAAATGTATTCATTGTGTTATTTTCTCGTTGCCATCATTTTTATCAATAACACTAATGTAAAAATTTGAATAATTTAGATTAATAAGGTTACATGCACTATCACCGAATTTATTCATGCCTATATAGAAATGTAATACATAAAAATTTCAAATCTATAGGTCAGTTCGTTTTTAATATATCGTGCGGTCAATCACATATACAGGCATAATATAGATAAATAAACAGAATAGAATTTTTCAAGTGACTTGAGTGATAAGTTTCACTAGCGCTCATCTGATGACTAAAAAGTAATTAGGGTAATTGCACTAAATAAGTTTTTGAAATAAAAAGTCATTTTCACAAAAATATGAAAGTATTTTCTTTTATTACTATTGGCTAGGTTTTGGAATGAACCTAAACCCTAGCCAATAGTAATTACAACCTGAAATGCAATAAAAAAACATGATCCAGTAATACAGCTATGTATAGTAGGTTAAACATTCCGCTTATGTCAACATTAGCCCTGTGGTATATATGTGATTTCTTCCCCATACATTTTGAGTAGCATCTGAAATATATATTTTTTTTAATTTTAAGATTCATGCGTTTCTTCCGCCGTAAAAAGACACATACGTTTTTAAGGACTCTGGAGGTTATCTACTATTAATGGGTAAGAAAAAAGCTAAAACTAAGTATACATATGATGTATTTCAGTTGAAAAGCCTCTAAATATACCCGTTTGGATAATTTAAAAAGTGTTCACGACTGTAAACTCATATTTAATTGGCTACTTCCTGAGCTTAATGCTATAAGTTATATCAGAGGATTATTTAATTTAAAGTCCAACTTGAAAACAGTTTGGAGAGTGAAACAATTCATCGCAACAGATTCGCACTGGCGTTGATAGTGATACAACAGTGAACAGATTGCTTGTGGCCTCTGTACCATATGTTTGCGTCAAACTCTGGCCGCAAAGCCTCGCCTCTATTTGTCTGGCTACCCTAAGCTCAGGCTGTCTGTCCTGGCTGTCAATGTATCAGCAGATATCCATCAGAAAATTTATTTTAAAATTTTTTATAATCAACCCTTAAATTTACATAATTATAATTTCTTATTACGAAATAATTTAAATGATTCAAGATAATTAGCTTTATAGTTTATTGTATACAGGTTTCTATTTGTTGATTATTATTTTCCAATAATTATTCTTTATGAAAAATATATTTGAAGTAATTTTAATACTCATTAATGTAATTGTACTCGGATATTATTATTTTGTCAAACACTTTGTTATAAAACATTTCACCCTTGTTTTGAGAATTCAAATTTACGAGTAAAATTATTTGCATGTTTTAATTCTTAAAAACGTACTTTTAATCGTACATTATTGTTTATTTATCGTCTTATTTTTTTAAAAAAATAGAAGGTAGTTATTAAAAATATTTCATTATTATTTCTATAGTTATTAGTCAATATAAATATAATATTATGTGTATACATATCACTTAATATTTTTAGTTTGATGTAGTTTATTTAATAATTTAAAGACTATTAAAAGAAACCCTTTTGTAAAGTGCAAAGTATAATAGATTTAAATAATATATAAGGAAAAGTAAAAGTTTTTAAGTAAATATAAGTATATATTTATATTTACGTGTATATTTATAATATACATGTATATTACGTTAACATGTACACATCCTTACACAATTAATAAGTGTTTTACTTCATAAACTTCTACTTTTCAGTCTTAAAACTAACAGATTTTCTACGTATATTATAAATTGAATAAACTAATAGTATAGTTTATATTCAGTCTATAATTTCTTAGTGAAAATATATAGTTAAATAATATTAAAAAAAAAAACAAGTAATATTTGCAATGTTTACTGTACATTTCATATTTTAAACAATTAAGTGACACAAATTCATTAAAATCGTAGTTTCAAGGCGATATGATGGATGCAACCAATTCATGACTAATCATAGTCAGTTATTTGGGAAACCAATTTTTTATACACTTATTCACATTACTTATACACAAACTGTTTGCATCTTGAAATAATCTCAAATATTTTATTACATTAATTCTATTAGTTAGTCTGCATGTAAAACTCATACCAACTGATAATGAAATGAAATGAAATGAAATGTAATGAAATGAAATATGAAATATGAAATATGAAATATGAAATATGAAATATGAAATATGAAATGAAATGAAATATGCCTTTATTCAAGAGGCGGAGTTAGGGCTATTTAGCCCTCTCTACCACTCAACCTCAAATACGATACGATCTGTACGTTACAGTTCGTGTCTAATGAAACTATGAGCTTATAGTATAAATATAAAATGTAAATAGATATCATTATACTAAATATAAACATAGGCGTAACAAATCTTCCTCTTTCTTCTATAGATATTTTAATATTTCAGTTTATTATTTTTAAAATAATAAGAGTATTAAAAAGTAATATATTATACAATAATCAATATACAGACTTTTAATTATACTATACATATGCATACTCTAGTTCTCTTTAACAATTATTTGTAACGAAAGTTAGGAATTGCTATTACTCCCAGTTAAGGAATACTGGGCGGAGTGCAATCTTATAATGAGTGATTATTAAATTTTAACCCTTACGAAAAATAATATTACTTTTTTGGAATATTTAAACTACAGTCTTATAGTACAAGAATATGTGCAGTATACTCAGTGTTCTTATTAAATAGTTTATATAAATCATGATGTATTAATTTAAAAAAAAAATATTTGGTACAAATTGTACATTGTGAAGGAGAATTGTAAGTGTGATTCGGAATAAATCAATAAAGTTATTGTCAGTTGTTACTTTAATTTGACTGAATGTGCGCGTATTAATTTCGCACTTCAGGGAAATCACTGTCCAATATTCCATTTGGAGGTAACATTTGCTTGTATATTTCAACCATCACAACCTATTTTACTTGAATATTTACTCAAAACTCATATATAAGTTAATAGCACTATGGAAGAATAACGCTTCACTTGCTAGACACTTGTACTAAATACATTGTAACATTAAGGTAAAAACACAGATGATAAGGTACAAATAAGATCTTTAAAGGAAGATTTTTGAAGTTTGTTTTAGACGATGGAAAGATTGCGAATAAAACAGGATTTTCCAGGCATTTGCCATCGTTCAGTGATACGAAACGATACGATCAATAACTCTATGTTTCGAGATCTGCAATCTGTTCTCTTCCTCAGCTGAATTACTGACCTAGTACGTAATTAAATCTAGCTTTAAATGAACAAATAATAACAGAACGTTATTACACCCATAAGTTACTAACTACAACAACCATGTTGTGTGTCTACTTCATACACACTAATTCTAAAAAACATACTTTACAAAACTAAATACTAATGATTAAATCTGAACTGCTGAATACAGGTTAAAACAGGTCTGGAATCATTGGCAAAAGAGAAGTGACCAAAGGCCAAACGAAACCGATCTTAGACACGATAGATGCCCTCAATGACTAATAAACAAGTTCAAACTAACCAGAAAAATCATTACTGTATCAATTAATCAGAATGTTGATAAATTTGCGTTTAGTCGGTCCCTTATGTGCCGGAATTACTAAAGGAAATTAGTAAGTTGAAGAGTAGGTAGAAAATACAACATTAGAACCGCGTTTAAAACTCATACACAACGTCTCGTATAAACAAAACTAAAAAGCGAAACACAGTATTGTAATAACTGCGTTTCCTGTATAAAACGTAGTTATAATAAGGGAGATATAAGGGAGGCAAAAATATTATACGTATCAAAGGAAGAAAGACGTAAGGGTAAAAAAAAACAAAAAGAAAACTCGAGAAAAATCTAGAAGCTAACCGAAAAATCAAGAATTTAATTTAATTGTAGACCCGAAGACCACAAGGAGTTTTTCCGAGATATCATCGTTGGTTGAGGCAAGGATCCTTCAAAGTTCGATAAAACGGCCGCACTCGAAGAACGAATGATGAGCCTCATCATCATCCTTCCGTCACTACGAACACCGAAGTAACCAAACCGTTAAAAACACTTCCTAAACTAGCTTTGCACCGTCAGAAACTGACACAGGTAAAAGTTAGTTAGGCCGCAGTTCATCCAACCGTTCAGATCTCTGACGAGGCCAAAGGTCCAACGACTGTGGGTATCCTTGTTCGATTTTTGCTGACAAACTTGCTTGGAAGCAAGGTGAAAGATCCTCTGTCTCTCAACGGTGAGCAGGACGAGACGAATTGCTCCGGCCACAATCATGACCGCCGCACTCGACACTGTGCGGTACACGCAAGCGACTCTAGTCGTTACTCTGATGGACTTCCAACGCGTGCTTATATATCATTGTTGCAAAACAAAAAAATAAAATACATTTGCTGAAAATAAGAAATAAAAAGTACCTTTCAAGGCTGTCTCTATTGCAGGTTACAGTCATGTTCGGTATATCGCTAGTACGATGGGAGTGGTGGTGGTCGTTGATACTGGGGTAAGGGGACCTTTCAAATCCGGCGCTGGGCTTCCTCAACACCATCCTAAATGCCACCCCTCCCCCAACTGTTTCGTCCTGGCCTTCGGGAGCAACGATGTAGCCACTAGGAGACAAAACATAATCTTCACTATCCTCTATGAAATAATAAAACACTGCATGATAACGTCCAAAGCCCTGATAACGCCCAAGGCACGATATACACACCTACAGCCATTTAGTTTATACATGAGACCATCAGGGTCACTAACGAGTACATCAGTGGGCTCTGTGTTCGGAAATGTGTGAGGAAAAAGTCGACAGTTTTTCACCTGTCACGGCCAACATTTCGTGGAAAGCGACTACTAACGGGCGTCATGGTTGCGCACCTGGCCGCCATGGCATAGGACCGTCGCGTCGTCGCCACCATCCCTTACTTGTCGTTGAACGTCACCACCCACTGCCCACTGCTTTGTCGAAAACTGAAGGAGGACCTAACTCCGACCTAAGCAGCCGAGGATGATGCCTTCTAAAACATTTTTTTCGGAAACCCAGTACTAACTACAAAAAACTCACTTGACTGACTTCACTGCCTTCAATCGAAATCCAAGGAAACCGATTTGAAATCTTATTTTCGGATAGCATGAAATTTGTGCATCAAAATTCACAAATAGCAACAAACAAGAGAACTGAAAGTGTAAAGAGCTTTTTCCCGACGTGCTAGTCATATTCGAACACGGATTTAACAGCAACAACATTGTATATTTCTACTTTAAAAATTACCAATGAGCTAAAAAAATGCAATCACTCCTCAGCCAAATGTGGGGGGTGTTGCGGTTTTTGTTCGGAACAATATTTCGTTTAACCTTGTTTCTATCGACAGCTCAGCTAACAAAGACTGAGAAGTATCAAATGTATACATTATAGAACTTCATTACAATTCAAGTGATTTTGCTACCAAATTATGCTATTAAATTCAAGTCCCCAAACTGTGATGTAAAAAAATTTTTTATCTTTTGCTAATTTGCAAATGTTTTGACTGATATAATGAAAAAATGATCGAAAATGTATCGTTTTAGGAGATTCTAACATTGACGTCCTAGATATCGATGGTCTCATAAAGAAACATTTCGCCGATTTGTTGGGATCATTTGGTCTGGTCGATAGACACACCAACAAGAATAACCAGGACTATTAAAAAATGTTGACTTGTTCCTAAAATACATTGTTTTGTTAAATAATTTGCATTGTTATTGGCATAAATAACATGTAGGCCTGTTTTAAATGGTTTAACATATTGTTTTAACTAAATACAATACAACAGTGAATATTGTAAACACAAAATTACAAAAGACAAAATGTCGGGTTGACATGATCAATGCGTTGCAGAGGAAACATCAGAGCCGAACTATCATTGTCGTTGTGCAGGAGTATCTGAGAGATCGTTTACGTTTGTACGAGACCAAAGAAGTCAGGAGATCAAAGGTAGTCACGACTAGAGCGTCGCAGGGGTCGATTCTTGGCTCTTTAATTTTATATTTGAGTTAATTTTCCGTTATATGTAAAAAAGCTTTTAAGAGATACAACCCAGATATCCTTACAACCTGTACACCTTCAAACCTATTCACGCATATTTTACGCATTTCATATTTCAATTTTCTGGCCAAAAATACATTTTGATTGTTCTAATTCTGCAGAGAAACACATAAAAAGATGTTTTCGGTACTTATGAATTTCTTTAAATAAAACTATAATAAAAAATAGTTATTTTATATAACGTTCTTGAAAATAAATTACCAAATTAAATCCAAAGGGTAATGGATTTTTACATTTGATTTAAAAATTACATATTTTATAAATTTTAGCTTTTAATATGAAAGGGACGCATCAATGGATATTAAATGAAATGGAATTTAAATTAAGATTCTCAAATGTTTTTTAATTAAATGTCTTACGTAATTAAAGAAGATGATTACATGGCATTTAATGGTTTTTGTAATATTTGGAATGCAATATTAAGAAACTTTCGAAGCATAACCAACTGGATTTTTCAAGCAAATGTATACATACAGAATAGGAAAAGGAAGCGTAAGGAAAAGCAGGGATGACATTTCAAGTGATCTGTATAAATCAGCAGCTCCTCGTGGTGAACACAAACTGACATAGGCTCTGTATGACACTAACGTTTAATCCCTTATCTTTCACAACTGACCACCATTGTGACTTTACTCTCTCTCTCTTATACATATTAAATTTAGCTTTTTAATCGAATTAACAATTCATAGAGTGGAATAAATTGATTTTTATGTAATGCTTAATCTAAAGTTTTATTTTTCACAAACAAAATCATGTAACCGCCTACTTCACTAATTGTAACTTTTTTAAATTACTACAAAGTTCTTTTTATATTACTTTCTAAATAAATTATTTTATTGTAATATATTGATACAGAGTATTTACACGGACTTAGAAATACTAATCTATCTTGACATATCCCTCTAAATATTAATACCAATACCAAACAAATTTATCTAAAACTTCAAGAAAATTATCAGACAAATATTTTTATTAAGTTGTACTTGACACGACATTTTAGTAATCAAGGTTTCACTAACTTTCAGTAGTACGTTAAATGTATTTCTATTTATATAGCTTTGGGAGGCGTACATGAGTGACACGGGTTTTTTTTAAATTCTCCCCCCCCCCATTAACATTCTTATGAATCAAGATGGTGTGATTTACTTTAGGGGATATTTATATGATCAACGTGAGGAGTCTCCCTCCTAATGGGGTATTTTAGTAATAAGTCAAGATTTTTTAATATGAACTCCTAGCAATTTCTAATTTTAATGGTTAAAAGAAGAAGAATGGTGCTAAACAGAGATCTTTGTTGTTACTCTAACAAATGTGGTGACCAATTAGAGTATCAACTGTTGGTGTGGGGGTTAAACATTTTCATATATCAAAATCTCTTCAGGTGGTCATATGAAAATACCCTAAAGTAAAGCACTCCATCTCTTTTTTAATAAATGTAATAAGGGATGGGGCGGCTTTGAAGACACCCGGTATAATCTTTAAAAGAGGATTCGAATGTATGTTTTTTAAGGATTTTATGTATCAATCTTAATCAAAGAGAAAGTTTGGTTAAATATAACAACATTTAAATCAAAAGAACTATGGAATATGTTACCATAATCTAAGAAGAGCAAGGACAAACTTATAATGAAAGTTTTCAATAAGAAATTTTATGTAGGAATACTTAAATGGATTTTAGATTTTTATGTAGAGATGTTTCTTGTTGTTTATATTTTTCAATTAGATTTATCTAAAATTAAGTATATATACATGTATACTATGCCACTTTTCTAGCTTTAGCATTATGTTAAAAACAATGTTCTATTATAAACCTTACTACAATATTTTTTTATTATTTTCATAAAAATTCATAACGTTACACCTAAAAAATGCATACACTTTTTAAATATAATTATTTGTGTAATATATAATATAACTTTGTCCAAAAGTTAAAGTGTAAACACACTCAATTGTAATATAATAGTTAGTAATGAAAAATCAATCATCGTTTTAAGAAGCACCAATAAAAATAAAATTATATAAGAAACTGCTAGGTCTTATATGTTGGAATGAATTATGTGTATTAAAGGTAACCTGATATTTTATTCTTTAATAACCCGCAGTATAATTTGGTTAGTGATAGAACATAGAAGTAAACATTTACACGAACTGTAAAAATACGGAAGTGGAGAATTCAACCCCCAAGTCCAAAGATAAACGACAGATAGAACTTGTGATACTCAGCAGTTTTATTCTGTAACAGGTGTTACGACAATTCCGTGATATAAATCTTTGTTGTCTCAACTAATTCACCATTTATTAAAAAGTTTTCTTCTTATATTTGAGTACCTACTAAATCTGTTATATAAATCGTATTTAGAGTTATAGCATATGGCACTCGATCGTTATACGAAAAAACAATGTAATTAGTAAATAAAAAATGCAAGTATTAACTTTTTTTATTACCTGAACCTAAGCCATTCAGTTTAATTTTGTTGGTATCATAATACAAACTTTTTGAAAATCGTTTATATCAGCGTATATATTCTATTTAGGCTGTTGGTATCAACGATATTTAAACGACGCTCTAAAATTATTTCATTGCCTGATTATTATTATAAGTGTTATACTAAGTTATGTCAGTATAAAGTTGTGAATATACGAAACGAAATAAAACATTGATGCAGGCCTTAACATGTCATAACTATTTGTCTTTATGATAGGTTTTTTATGTTTGAATGCGTTACTGTATGGAAACACATATTAAAACTTGTGTCTTTAAGGGCTTGGATACATAACACATGCACGGGTTCGTCTTATTGTTTATGCAAATAAAAGCAGAGTACATTTGTATTTTTTTGTAACAAACGTTGGCAAAACTACTCAGTCATGATATTAAGCAATCTAAATTTTACTTTGCATGAAGCTACATTTAGTTTCAGATCGTTAGGGAAGTATCTTACTCAAGGGGCTTGTAAAATATCATATATGTCTACACGATAACTCGTAAATCAATCTTTTCCGTAAACTAAATATTTTTCCTTTTTTTTATTTATGCAACTCTGAGTTCGATTATTGTACCTGCCCAAGAATTACATTTAGCTGAGAGTAATGAAGCATATTATTCAGTGGGCTGAAAAAAATCTATTTTGTGTGTCTGTGGCATGTAAATGCATATATTTTGTCTGATTGCCTCTATCACTGTTCTTGAAAGAAATATCTACAGACTTTACTTTGTGCATACAATTTCAGTGAAGCCTTACGTGACAGGTAGCGGAATTTTGCATAACATTACTGAAGCCTAGTATCCCGCAGTATTTTTTGGTGTCGGATTGGGCTATATATCTGAAACGTTCAATGTATTTTTATAACAAAGAAAGCTTGAAAAAATACTAATGTTTATCATTGTACATAATTGAGAATTGAGTTAGTAAATACATGGAGATATGTAGATGTGTTCCCTAGCACGGTATTGTCAAGAAGGTATATATACCTTCTTGATATTTTTGATTTCTTCCCATTTTGATTTTTTTGACCATTCTTTGATTTATATATATATATATATATATATATATATATATATATATATATATATATATATATATATATATATATATATATATATATATATATATATATATATATATATATATGCATATGTATAAATTTGAGACACGCATTTCTGATTCTAAATATGCAGAGTTTGTTAATATCTTACACTAATAAGTTATTTACTGTAAAAGGTGCCTCTTCATACCTGGTTAATAATATAATAGCGATCTACATCTTAATTTAAAGCTCTAAATTCAATATAGGCTTCGCCATCTGAGTAAGCATTACATGTACATACAAATAGGATTTTTATGGTATGGATTAAATGGGAATAAAGAATTGAATTCCCCGAGTTCAGTTAAAATTCTTTTAAAGTTTTAAATAATAACATATTTTTTGTTATAGTTTACAATAGAAAAATAGGTAAATAGAACGTACATATTTAATATATCCCATAATACACATCTCGTTATCAGAATTGATTCAATTATAAACTCATCTACTATTCAGAAACGAAATAATCATAAAATATGGTAATTTAAGGCATTTTGATGACTCCTGTACTACAAATTGGGAATGAAAAAACGAATTACTCGAGATATAGAGTTATTAGCTAATAATATTTTGGCAATTGATCAAAGATTTCTAATAATAACAATCATGCTATGCATGTAAATCTTTAGTATCTAACACGTTATATGTGAATTATTTCCTAGCTGTTAAGGAAAGACTCCACGCTGAAACAGGCAAAGTTTATTTAAAATAATATTTTTTACCTTTTTCAAATTTTAGTAAACATGTTGATGCAACATAATACTGTATAAGGAAAATATTCATAGAGATTAAATAAATTCTTAACGTCTACGCTCCCGTTTCTTAATATTTTACACCAGGTAAGACACTACCCCCTTTTAAAATATTGAAGTTGCATGAAACATATTGTTCATATTTATGAACTGCTCAATAGATATACAAGATATGAAACTCAGAACTTAAATTAAAATGTTTACAGTGTTTTATGTAGCAAGTGCTCTAAAATGCTGAACCAATCTAAAGCAGCAGTTGAACATTATATGGCTGAAGATGTCGCAGATCCTAATTTTTAAAATTTATACTTGTTAAACGTAATAAATTTGGTGTGAAATTATGATTACCAAGTGCAAAGATAATAAAAAAGAGACAGGAGAATAACACGGATTGATAAACTGAATAACAAAAACATGATTAAAGAATATATAAACCAATGTAATTGCTAAAAATATACAAAGAAAAGAATTATAAGGCAAAACCAACAGTGCTTGAGATGTTTTATGTAGTAATTAAGTGAGAAAAAAATTATATGTGTAAAATAATATTTTTAAAACGTTGCGTAGTCATGATTTTACTTTAATTTTCGTTTGCAGAAAGTTACTAACAACGGGAGAGTCATAATTCTACTTTAATATCAGATGAAGAATTAAATGTTTCATTCCAGAATGTATGTCTAGCTACAACCAATAATATACTTAAAACAAACTGAAAAATGTTGAGGGTTTCAGTTATCTACAGTAAACACTGTGGAGGGGAGGTTATTTATATGATAAAAGAACAAAAATACATATATTTCTTATTTTATCATGCATGAATAAATGCTCATATAAAATAAAAAATACAAAAGCAAATAGCAATTTTAAATATTAGGCTACCTGGCATCTATATAAATAATAAAGTACACCAGGTACTACTTTTGTAAACCTTCAATTTCTACGCGTAATATTTATTTTAATAGGTAGTGAGATTTCAGTGTTTCAAAAGAGATAGTTCCTTCAAATCATCAAAAATTGGTTTAATCAAAAGTTTTCTGCAATAACCAAGTTTTACCAAAGATTAAATATAATGACTTACAAACTAGCCATAAATTCGTAAGGTATCACAAATTGTAACAGAATAGATCAATACATATAAAGGCCTTAAAATTATATTCAAATTTCTTTGAAATATTATATGTTTATAAATTATTAGCATAATTATTTGCCCTCTCTACCCACAAATTGTGCATGCTAGTGGTTTAGTAGTTAACTGCTGCAGTATTATACTGTGCGTACATGAGCTGCTAATAATTGAGTAATAAAAACGTTCCTATAATAAACTGAGCTCAACAAAATCACATCCATTTAGGGAATTGTTATGGGCAATAAACTGATGAATTGTTTCCGTTACGTTGTTGGACTTAAAAAAGGCTCGTATATTATTTGTAATCGACTGTAAAAATAAATCTTTTAATCCTGCTATATGAGCCTTTAGTTTTTATCATCTGTGCAAATATAACATCTATTTATTGTAAAATTGTTACCGCGATGATCTTCAATACTTGAGAAATAATTTTGCAAGAGTTTAACTTTTTCTAATATATTGAGAAACAATTCGCTCATTAGTGAAAACTTTAATTCGATGCATAATAATAATGATACCTACTAAATATTACGATTTTTGAAAAGGGTAATATTTTCGTGTATAGAAGTAAAAACCTAACTTGTAGTAGTGTAACTGCAATAGGTGTTTTCTTCAAAACCAAGCTAGATTTCATATAGTTCAAATACCACACTAGAATTTTCAACAAAATGCGATTATGTAATTATTGCTGATGTTTGTCTCTAAATGTTTTAGGCAAAATGCATATTTTGCACAATAGGAATTGACTGTTAATAATAAAAAGCATAACTAAAGCGAAACTTTTGTTTCTTGCTTAGTTAGTTAAACCTAGGTAGATTTTGATTCTACAGAAGTAATATTGATTTATTCACATGAAAGTTTCATTTACTCAAAACAAAATAAATAATAAAGGCGCAAAGGACTTAAAAGGCTTTTAGAAATAACTGGATGATCATTGCTTGTATGACAAATTTCCATCGCTTCTGGACCAGGAAAATGTTCAGTACAGTTAACATAGGACTCTTTTGGGCACGTTATTTTGAGAAGTAGCTTAAATGCATGTACCTATACGCCTGATAGCGTTGCTATTCCAAATACAGTTTATATACAAAACTGTCTTGGATTGGCAATATATCACATGTCATAGTTAACTTTTCCTTCTATAACAGAGGAGCTAGATTAAGATACATTTTACATGACGTAGGATGTTTGATAATGGATTTATTTTTTTAATTAACCGAAATAGACTCTAATAAAATAATCCTCCTAAATTAAAAATTATACTATAAAGTATATTAATAAATTATTAATTTATTAATTTCCATATGTATGTGAACGTCGTACGAAAGAATCATGTATTCAATGTAAAATAATTTACTAAGAACCTCATTTTCATTTCTTGTTTTACTTTTCTAAAGAAGATTGCACAATTCTATTGTAGCTAAGCTATAGCTTTAATATGATGGAATATTACATTCATTATCCATTAAGTTCGAACGATTTATGTTTGGTTCAAAGGGAATGTTTGTATGCTGTTTGAAGGTAATGCCTATTTTTGAAACATCAACATTTATTTAAAACTTAAAATATTTAAAATACTGAATAATTTAATATTTTCTTTTGTATTTAGAGACAATTACTTCATGAATATGATACTGCAAAAAACTGGTTCTTGGAGACGGTTATAAAGATGAAATGGAAACAACTAAAACATTATAAATTTTTAAATATTGTTTGTTTGTTTGTTTGATATGCATTTACCTGTATAAAAATCTTAGATTTACCATATTGAACACGTAGAGCAATTGTGCAGGAAATAACGAAGCGTGATGTCTGGGTTGGGATGCGATCATTTCGAAGTCATTGATTGTGGTTATCGGGGAGTAAACGTGCTCGAGTTTTAATTCGACCACCAACATTTTTAAAGGTTTATTCAGTAGAGCCACATGAATCAACTTTCCACGTGAATGGACATGAAACGTTCATGATATGTGTTGACCGATACGAAGAACAAATACATAAGTAACTCAAGCCAAATTTTAGCATGTACTACATCACAAATATAGGATAATTTGAACTATTTGATTTTTATAGGTATATTGTGCCCGTAAATATACTTTACAGAATGTTTACAAAAATAACACTAAAACCTGGTCCATTTTAATTAACTTTAGAATAACAACTCGGAAACTTATAAACGTAACGCATGAATTCAATTTACATATGTATAAAAAAGTATAGACATTATATTATACGTACGCCACAAGTTGGAGTAAGTTTTTGGTATTAAAATGATGATTACCTAACGATTTACTTAATGTTCAAAAGGATAGTAACCATAATCTCTGCTTATTTTAAAGATTAATCGATCACCAGACTATGCTGATACCACGTCTTCCCCTAAGTTTCTTTCTCCTTCCATTGAAATGCTAAAAATATTTGTAAGTGGAGACAGAGAAAGAAGGGAACATACGTTTTACAAAGAATAATTTTGTGTTGATACCAATGGAGAGAATTAATATATGAATGAGGAGTATTTAGGAGTAAAAATTATGATAATAAGCAGTTTTTTTTAAGAGATTAGAAAATAAAGATAGTTAATTATTTTGATAAATAAAATGTTTCATGAGAAAACATTGCTATGGATTATTTTTATAAGCATTGTAAACACTACATCATAAAGTATGTGAAAAAATCTGTCTCTGGTTAAACTATATTTCATGATACTAATCACACACTGAGGATTTCATACTTAGATGACTCATCATAAAAAGCCACTAAATTTCAGTAGCAAATGGTCGAAAATAATATGTGCTGTTTGTACAGTTAGTAATTCTGTACATAAAATAAAATGTAAGGAATTAATGCAAGAGGTTGAAAGTTGCAAAGGCAAAATTGTAATGCAGGAAACACTCTGAGGGACTTATCTGTCAGAGAAACTCGCTCCACCAGTCGCAGTGAATTGACAACTGTTGCCTTTGTACAGTAAAACTGCAAGTCTTTGTACGCCTCTTGTTCTTTCCTCCTTGGCTTTAAATTCTATGCGCAAAACTTCTCACGATTTCACTATAAAGACAGCAGTCCTTCAAGCTGCTATTCAATATTTGTAATCATAAAATCAGACTATTTAGTATGATAAACGCAATATATTTTCTGAAAAAATACTACATTAAGATAATATTTGATTTATATTGTTAGGTAGTCTTCTTATAATAATATATTACTATCATCAGGAACCCAATGTAGAAATATTTCGATTCACCCGAAAGATATGTTAAATACAGTATGAAGTGTAATATTATTGGTTTATGAATATGACACAGTAATTTTTCATAAACCTACCAGGATCAGAAAATAAATGCTAATAAATGTTTCCGAAAAAGTATTCTACTAACATGTTGTTTTACTGACATAATACCTAGTAGCTAGTACAGGAAGAGGAGTGACGTCACAGTTGCACATTTCCACCTGTCCGTCCGGTCTTGACTTTCGGTCGGGTATGTGATGTAGGCCTGTTACATATACTTCCTTCGTTATGTTTTCATAGTTTTATGTGTCCAAGTCTTATGTTTAACTTTTAATTTTTTGATAACTCTAGGTGGATTAGTATTCCGAATTTCTATCAAAATTCGTCTTTCTTCCAAAACCTGTACAAATCAACAAATTCAGAATGACTTTGCTATGCTATTGTGGCATATTTTAATGCATTATACTTTCACGTCCTATGGAACATATATTTATATTTTTGATATATGTCATTATAAGTTTGACTATACCAGATGGTTAGTGACAGGCTGCAGTACTATAGCCTAGAAGTCACAATAAATGCAATAAATATTTATTAGCGGTTCCTTTTCCTCAGCATTCAACATTCAATACAACGTCATAAGCATTGAACAAACCCATATATTTTAATTTAACTTTAACTAATCACAGTTTTCTATTAAATATGATGCTGAATATTTACATTAAAATAGTTATCTTATGCACATAATGGCAAATAAACCTTTAAGTATGAGTGAAGTGACAGGCTTGGTGATTCGTAAAATACACTCACCGTTAATACCACCTGGACTTTATATCAATGAAACGCCATCGGTAAGTCACAGACTATATGCATGAATGACAAGCTCACCTGAACATTCTAGAGTAAATATTTTTCTTTTACTAAAGAATATAAAATACATTCATTCATACATTTTGCAAAAGATGTGTCAGAAAATATCATAATAATATTATAAATGAAAAAGTGCCTTTGTTTGTTTGTTTTCTTTCTCGTATAAACTATTCAACAGACTGTACTAAAAGTTTACATGGACATTGCTATGGTCCCTTGGATCAATATAGGTCTATTCTAATTTCGAATATTCCTCCGGGCTACGCCCCACTTTAATGTAGAAAATAATGCTATATTGGTCTCTAAATTTGTGTAATATCAATTGAAAGAGCCTGTGAAATTTAAGAAAATATTCTGTGTAAACATTTTTTAGTATTTTCTATTTGTTAAAATTTATAGCGAATGGCCTAAACTAAATCGTGGCAGACGGGGTAATTTCCCACAGAGCAGCTTCGGAAAAAAATTTCACAATGACTACTGAAAATCAGAAGCATCAGAGTATTGTAGCATACACTTTAGTGCTGGAGGAGCATGGTACGTTTGCCGAAGTTTAGTTAATAATGGAGTCAAATCTATAACAAGTAGATGAACCATAAAGAAGGTCCCATCGCAGGTTCTGTGCTTGTTCAACCTTAACCCTTTGACTTTTTTCACTGAAAAAGGAGATAGAACCTAATACTAAAAACTTAGTGTTTTATGTTTGTTACAAGACATTGTTAAGCAATGGCAAATGTCAGAAATCCTTATCGAAAATATACCTGTTATTTAGTGAAAATTGCACGACGCGCGATAATAATTAGTAAATAAGTAAAATATTTCATGCAAAGCTTTTAAGGTAACTAAATTAAAAGTATTTAAAAGAACAGGATAGTTTTTATTATTAAACATTTGTTGGTTTGTTCGTTAATACTTGGGTTTATGCAATACAATGCGGGATGTTATAGACTGTAAATAATCAGTTAATAAGATATTCAGACTAAAATTTAATAGAGTGAAGGTATTTGTAAATTTCGTAAACTCCTTAACTAGTCCCAAATAATAATTACGAATGGCAGCCGCTCGCTATTGTGCTAATGAGTGACTCTTTCCAAATATAAATTTAAAATAATGTTTCTGAATAATTTTAATTAGTTAGTTATTAATTTTCTTCTTTTAGTATATTTTTCAGTTCTAAAATAATGATTCAGGATTTTATTTCGTATTTCGAAAGTTAGATTTTAATTTTTTTAAATTATATTTAACGTCTAATACTTGTGAGGTAAGCCTGTCAAATAAGTCTGATTTCGATAGGTCAGGTTTAATTTTTTCAGTTTCCCAGGCGTATTTTGAATATTTACCCATTTAAAACAATTTGGAGCATTGTAATGGTTTTTTACCATCTCAAAATCTAGCTTTTTGTCAGAAATAGCAGTCGGTAACAACATTGATTGAGTCTTCCAATTACCAGTGCTGTATAAATACATTTTGTAATCTAAAAATGCCTCCTAGATTTAAAATTTATTATGGTTATGGTATACGTTGATTGAATCTTTAATACGAGATAAAAACCATATGAAGTATCAATAAAAACCTGACACAGGATTATAACAAATCCTGTCTTTGACTGTAATATATTTTACCAGTAACAGGTCTATGCTATATCCACCTTTTCCCTCATCCTGTTTAATAATATTCTCACAAAAGTCAGTAGCCCATGAGGACGGACAGAATAAGGCTTCGGACGGACAGGATCTGCCTCTCCTTAAAAACTAAAATAATGTCTCTTGCAGCCCAGTCTGTCTAAAGGCCGAAATAATGTTTATTACCATATTTTTAATTTATAAATTCCTTCCAAAATGATCCAGGGAAAACAAAAACGATATGATGTAACGTAATTATTGATTGAATCTTCGAAATCCTGAGTTCTTCGGATAAGAATTATGGCAAGAAATACACACGGTGGTTATAAACTTATGTAAATACATTACTCTCTAAGAGATTTTTGGTTGTATACTTCAATTTATAGTTTTTTTCATACTATTCGTAACTGAGTAAAGTCATAGCTTTTAATAACATTCCTATTAGAATATGTTTGGGCAGATTTTCAAAAAATATAGTAATTATTTAAAAAGATAGGTCTTGTTAATTTGTTTTAACATTACAATTCAAAATATGGAAAAAAATGTATAGAATGCTTTTTATTCACAACCATTAAAAACGATCACGAAAATATGGTTATCTTTTCTTATGTGCAAAAACGTAGGCACAGTGTAAAACATATTTTAAGAACAAAAATTAAACTGATTATAACTTACTATTATATCACGTAATACATTATATCAGTAAAAATTAAATACGTGTACATTTAATTCACTTAATAATTCTTTAGTTACACTGACTTATTAACTTAGAATATTACAATACTTACAGTTAAATATTTCTAATATTTATAAAAAGATAAATTGAATGCTATAAAAGTATTTTTATAAGCATAAACCTTTATAATTTGACTAACAACGGACACGATATTGAATGCTATCTTAATTCAAATTCAAACAAATTTAAACTTATTGTTGATTTGTAAAAATGTCGCTAAGTATTATATTGGCATAACCATTCCTTTAGAATAGGATGGCTAATCACCGATTTATCATTTCACATTAACATTGTGAAAAGCCTTTGTTAGCTAATGAAAAATTCCGTATAAAAAGAGGTTTAGAAAAATAATTTAAATTAAAGTGAATTTACTACAAGATAAAAAACGCCAATAACACATGTCGATAACAGGCATCATTAAGGTTGCATGAAACATTTCAAGTTTATAGTTTATTGAAATCTCGAGAAGGTCTGCGGGGAGATAGACAATCATCAAAATGACGTATTATCACACCTAATATTGAAAACATGAAGAAGATTCATGCAAAATTTAAAGTCATGAAACTTAGCTCCATATATTTTTTCTCACACGAGAATTTTTTTTTAAGTTTTTTTGGGTACTTATCAGTGCTTAAAAAGTGTACACACTAAGTAACTATAAAAAACGTTGTATTTGTTTCGATAGTTAGACAACAGGAGTTATTATGTCACATTTTCATGGGTGTATTGCGTTTGTTTATACATTTATTAAATTTGCATTTTTGTTGCTATTACTATTAACTAAGACCAATGTAAAAAAAATCCCTAAAGATTAGCCAAACTCCATGAACTGACATGCACTATCATTGAACGCAGTGTTTCTCGTATAGAATTTAAACTTAATGTGCAATTTGAAGTCCATAGGCCAGTTAGTTTTAGATCTGTCTTGGTGACAGACACACAGATATACATACAGACAGAAATAAATTTTTCTAGCCCCAGGAGTGATGGAGTTCGTTAAAGTTCAGCAAATAAATACAGCCGGATAGAATTAACAATAGGTTAATTTTAGAGACATTACTTATCAGATTATTTTCTTTTTTATATATTTAATTAGTGTTTTTATAAGTATTTTGAAATTTTACAAAAATAGTTATGATTATAGTTATTATGTTTATTTTTGTCTTAAATACCTAAAATATATTTATATCAAAGCTTTATGACTGAAGTACCTCAACTAGTAGTTTTAGCATCGAAAACTTTAGACAACTTTAGTCAAAATCAAATATTAAGGCAATGCAATGGAATCGTTTAAATAGAACATTCTTGGGTCATTTAAGTAATTTTTTCCAGCTTTTTGTCTTGAAATTGGTTTGAGCATTGGTTATATAAGCGAACAAACATTTTCTAAATAGTTATTTTGGTATTACGGAATCCGATAATTTCCAATGATCAAAAACTAAATTAGTCTCTAGAAGTTGCGCCGAGAAAAGAATACCAAGCCGTTTAAAATTTAACCTACATTGTAACTTATTAAAATTGTAAAGCAGGGCAATTTTTAATGGGTTAACATATAGAGTACAGATTTGCGGCAAAGTTTTATTCTAAAAAACCTTTAGTTTGACGTACTACTCGGTGTGATATGAAATTAACGTGACTCCCTACGGGCTATTAAACTGATACGAAAGCAGCTTGATGGTTACTGAGAAAGTATATGTTTATATCTAATACTTATGAACCCTGTCTTATTGATTACTGTGTAATCGTTCGGAAAATATTAAGCATAACTATAATTTTAACAGATATGATAAAAAGCAACTTTACTTTAATTAGGTTATCTGTAGAAACCTGTTATTTGAATGTGGAACACTTTAAGATTGTGTCGAACATTAGATCAACCTAAATATTGAAAACAAGCGGAAATACGAATTCGCAAATTATTATTTAGCACATCATTTTTCCTAAGCAAGATTACCTCTTTAGATAATTTATATATATATATATATATATATATATATATATATATATATATATATATATATATATATATATATATATATATATATATATATATTGCAGAATATAATACCTACTTAACTTTTGAAGAGTAATTTAATATTGGAGTTAACAGATTTAAAATCAGATATTTTATTCCTGACCATTGCGAATGTTTATAAATAATGAAGAAACTAATAGTTCCATGATGTTTGTTACTCTCTAAAGAGCAATAACGAATTATATTTTTAAACCTTCTGTATTTAAAATCATATTTTATATATTGGATTTAAAATTAAATTGATATAAACAGAAAGATTTCCAAGAAATTGAATTTAGTTTGCTATTCATTTACTTTACTAAATTGCGTATTTATAATAAAGATAAAAGTAATAATTTTGAAAGAATGTATATATTTTAAATATAAAATTATTAAACTAATATTATTATAGTAAACTAAATCAATGACTTTATTTGTTTCCCTCGTATGACCGATGGTTTTAAAACAGTAATAACTAGTAACAGTCAGATTCAAAACTCACTCACTCATATCTGGGCAAATGAAACCCGTCAGATAACACCTCGGTTACAATAAAGCCAGAAGGCTCTTTTGAATGACAGTAGATAGCTATCGAATCCTGGTCTATCCTAGATAGCTGGTATCAATAAATATCAATGTGCACAACTAGTAAATAACTCGTTGATTTCAAACTGCACTGTTTTGTATAAGCGAACAAATCCATTTTCATGAATTTTAATGCTTAACGAAGCTATAAGCTAGTAGATTAATTTCTTAGAATGCCAACCTTAGTTCGCGTATTTGATGCAATTACAGTAGGTTAAACATGGTTGAAAGTTTTAAGCGTCAAACGTTTAAGCGTATTTTGTATAACAAATATTAAATGTAAAATCTTAGGTACAACCACAAATGTTTTTAAAATTATAAGGTTTCTAAATCAGGAAGGTGTACTTTTTTAAAAGTAATGTTTAGATTTTGGAATATTTGAAATTGAAATTAATATTCCACTTAGTGGTCCAAGGAAAAATAACATATCCAGAAAAACTACTGTTGTAACTGTTGTTCATTATTATGAATTAATTAGGAATATCCTAAGGAAAATACTTGTTCTTATTAGCGTTTCTTACGATATAGATATGTTTTCAAAAGTCTTAACAATCACGTACATTCTCTTTAATTACTAAAATATAACTCTTACAAACTATAAGATCGAAAGTAGTGTATGACCTTTGAAGTTGTAATCCAAATAGTTATTCTCCATGTTGAACTACATCAGAGAACATAGTCAAATATAAGTTTGATAACTAAGTCTGTGAGATTCAAAGCAGCCTTATGACTGACAAAGCAGCTGAGAAGTTCATAAAGTTAGCAAAGTGGCTTACAGAGCCTTGTCATATCGTCAGCTTTAGTGACGATCGTCGACCTTGGTTCACATCGTATTTATTGGGGAGAACTCAGCGAACATAGGTTAGTGATCGGTTGTCTCTCGTGGTACCCATATTCGTTGTTGTCCCTCAGGGTAGTTGCCTAGGGCCAATGCTCTTTCTTATATTGCAGATTTAAATGATCAGTTGGAGTTATGTTCTCTTCACTCTTACACTGATGAGTCACAACTGTTGTTTTATTACAACCTAATAAGGAGAGCTGAGATTGTGGGAAACATCAATTCGGGCATGGCGAGCGTGAAGTCACGGTCGGAGGATCATTGCCTCTGCTTAACTCGGACAATTCTTCTGTTTTGCAAATGAACATTTGAATTGTCCATCACGTTATAGTTATATTAATCAGTTTGTCCATTTGGACGGCAAACCTTTGGTTATGGACAGTTCTCTAAAATCCTTGCATTCACTTTGGATTCCAATCGTGATTAACGAGTCATGTAAAATCTATATGTGATGAAGTTGAAAACGTTACAATGATGTGTAAAAATATTGCCAGTGTCTGCTAAGTTGGAAATTGTCCGCTTAACAATTTTTCTACTGAGTACATCATACTCTTTCATCTTTCGCACGTTGTCTTACTCGGTAAAATGTAATGGTTATCACTAGATTAAAAAATAGAGCTCTGATATTTGTTTAAAATCTTAAAAAAATTCGATCACTTCAGTGAATCTAATTGGTAAAGTTCTAAGATATTTTCGATTAAAGATTGCTGCGATTTGCAAACTGTTTAATTTATTTATAAAGTTATTCCGACAGGATAGAATATCTCAGGCACAAGTTTACTTTCTGGCATGAAATAAACAACCGCAGTACTCGACATTTCAACGTAATTCATTTGCCAAGGATCCGATAGTAATTTTATCTAGTTTTCAAATTGAATGAAGATTATTTATCTGTACGCTATGCCAAGAGTTGTCTTGTAAATCGGTGTCTGTAACTTTTAAGAAAGCTTGCTTAATAAAGACGATATGTATTGATTTATTTGCTTTCACTTAGAAAGAGATTCGACAAAGAACGTCTATATCAGTTAGACCTGGCCTATGTGTAAAATATTTTTTTTCAACAAAAATATTTCCATCGTAAAAACGGAAGTGATTGTAACACACACACACACACACACACACACACACACACACACACACACACACACACACACACACACACACACACACACACACACACACACACACACACACACACACACACACACACACAATAGTATATATATAAATGTATGTCTATTATTTTATATTTGGCCGTTTCTGTAAAATATGTGTTTAAGTAACCAACTAACATATGATCGGAAGACCAAATACCTGTCAAACGGCTTTTATTGACATTAATTAAATGTTTATAAACGGCAAGAACTGAATTTCATTTTCATCAACATTTAATCACAAAAAGTGCACCACCGGGACTCGAACCCGGATCTGTTACTTGCCGGGTGAGTTGGTCATGCTATTAGAAGAAACACTGCAATCCCGAAAAAAAATGAAAGAAGCTTTATGAGTTGGGTTTTCTCCCTACTATATATGTGCTCCAGTAACCTAGAGGCAGCACACAGACCTTAGCAGAGTGGATCAAGTAGCTGGTTTAAATGCCAGAAATTAATGGTGATAAACAATTCACATACCTGATACTGTCATGTCTTATATAAAGACTATTTCAAAGAATTGGGCTATCAGAACTCCTTAAGGAATATTTACATGGTGTCACACAAAACCAGAAGGAGTCACTGACTAATATGACCGAGGGAGTCACTGACCAATATGATCTGTCCTTGAATTCCGGAGAAACAGTAGTCATGAGAAAGCCACTTAAATTACGTGTGGATGAGTCTTTATATTGTTTAAATTTGGGAAGCATTTCAAGTAGTAAAGTATGGAAAAGCTATGTATTGTTGTGGAGAGCGCTTTAAAAAATGTAGACAAAGCAAGATTCGTGAAGGCTGAAAGGAAGAAAAGGTGTCTTCAAAGTCTACTCTAGGAAAAAAGGGGTTGGAGAATGAATACGAAGCAAAGGACGACCAAGAAAAAACCAGGATATTAGACCCGGAATGCACTGAAGTAGATTTATGTTTTTTTATTATTATTCAACTTTAAAGTAAATTTCCCGAATGTTTTGGTAATCATCACTTATGTATTTGTTACTAAAGAACCACTAAATATATCTAGTATCTATTAAGGTGCATGTTTTGGTCTGAACGCTTAGAATAATATTTGTATTAAATAGTTTTTTAATTGTTGATGAAAGTTGAGGAGCTATAAGTGCAGGCTATTGAGAAAACAAAACAAAAATCTTATTTTTGTCCTTTAAAATTTCATGTTAGAATTTGGGCCCTTTTATTATGCAAACTAATCAATTAGTAATTTTTAAAATATTTTAGGCTTTACGAAAATAACAAGAGAAATCGTATGGTATCACAAATACTATTACACAAAGATAAAAACCTTTAAACATTTAATATAAAAATAATCAATAGAACTTCTGGTTTTTTTCTTTTTTAAGGTTCGTTACGATTCTATGTATGTCTCTTGCTCTATTACACTTAACATTTAAATAAACAGTGACCTTAAAATAATACTACGTTCGGAATAGCAAGTGTTAATATGTTAGCCTTATATAATGTAAGGTAATTTCGAGAAGAAGTAACGCAATTATAGCTCTCAAGTATTAAAATATAAAATAAGAACTTTCTAAAGTAGCTACACAATGTCCACAATATATATTGTGGAAATTAATTTAGATACAAAATACCTCATACAAATTACGGCAAAGTTTCAGTCACTTTTAAAATTGTCGGTCATAAAAGGTTAAATATATTTTTCTTCCTTTTCTGGGAAAGAAGACAACTTTAATAGACGAAAGAAAAGGGAACGTCCGAAATTCTCTGATTAAGACATCATAATCTTCCCTATACAACAATTGTTAGGGAGATGGACGCTCAGTAGAGTTCATTAAAAAAATAAGAATAGGAAATATTGGAAATCTCATATTTTCAAAGCTGATGTGTTATGCCTTGATACCCCAATCAAGACATAAAATATGTTTATGTGTATGTTTATTACTAATGTACACGTACATGTACTTATAATGTGTATAAAATGTACTGTATAAAGTGATCAAGCTCTCAAGATTTAAGTTCAACCATAAATTTATTTTAAAGACAAATACACATCGTAACTTAGCGCCTTGAAATAGTGTTTGACTAATTAATATACGCAACGGTATTGTAATTGCAGTTTATAACAAAGCGGGCGCTTTGATAACTAATATTTTTTGCAGCCCCGACTGATGGCTTACATTTATATGGATTATATTTATTTATGATGGATTACATCAATAAGCGTAGCAAATAAAACTTCTCCGTGAAAAAATAAATTTATATACAAATTTTTTTTATTATCGGTGAAATAGTCTCTAAGTCTATCCCTACACACATATTTATATATAATGTATATGTAGAATAGAAAAAATTACAAGTGAGGGAGTCTTTGGTAGAACTGAATCATATCAGAGTCATTGGTTGTGATCATTGGTGAGTAAATGTGTTCCAGTTTTCATTCAGCCACGCAGCTTTTCCAATTCAATTGAGACGGATGAGTGAGCTTGCCGCTTGCACAGAAACAGCTCATTTCAAGCGTTAAAAATAAAGGCAGAGATAATCGCAGCTATTTTTATATAATTCTTGTAAGTATAAAGCTACATAAATATTAATTTTATTCCTAAAAGGCACAACTACAATGAGATAGATTATTTATATAAATACTGTAATATCATTACATTCTGAAAATCGAGGGAAATTTTTTACCATAACGTACATGCACGAGTGAATATTCATATAGGAAAACTATACTTACATTTTCCACTATCTAAATATTAAATGAATTTATAGTAGTTATTATATGTCAACAGTTTCAGATCAGTTAGCAGTCATGTATTGTGCGCTGTAACGAGAACAGCTTCAGCTAGAACCACCAAACAGTTAAATCCAATAAACACTCTATTGGCTGTCTGATAAATTAAGTTTTGCTGTTTCAATTTGCCGCGTATTTTTGACATGAAGATTCATGGGTTTGAAATTAGAAAATTTCTAATGTAAACACAGTTAAAGTGGTTTAAAATTTGTTTACGTTTCCAACTTTTACACAGTTAAATTAATAGCCAAAATTAAGATATTTTTATATTTCCCTCCCACAAATTAGATTATATGTGATCATTCAGTTGTGCAACCTTCTATTCCAAAATTTTAATGAAATTAAATTTGGTTGGACTAAATAATTTTCTGTTTTAAAACACAACTTATGGAAATATTCTTCTTAGATATTTCTTTATAAATTCAGCCTCCCTTTAAAGAGCCATTTTTAGCCGGTTTCTATTGAACATCTACATACATGTGAGGTTTTATTTCGCAACAATGGTGAAGTATATCATAAAATGACGCATTAGCCGGTAAATAACTTGTTGTAGGACGTAAACCACAAGTGGTGATGGAGTTTACGTCCATTGTGATAGAATTTTAGAAATAACCAGTTTATTTAATAAGGATTGATATGTTCATTTGATTTTGCCTCCTATATTACAGACAAATATTCCTCAAGAAATAGTCCCAAGAAGTGTTTGAAAAATGATGCTCCTTTACACTTTTCTAGTGATATAGAAAACACGCTATATCAAACGTTCACTTAAAATTTAACAAGCTCAGGAGGGCTAGAGCATTGACTTGTTGGATATCCATCTCTTACTGTAGCAAATTATTATCTGTGGGAAAGATTTACATATATTTTCTATCAGATAATGCTTACCGCGAGAAAATACTTATTGGAAGATACTTCCATAGATATCGGAAATTGTATAATTTCCTTCTGTGAACAAGTTATTCGAGCTGCTCCCAAATTGAAACCAAAATTAATACTTCTTTACCAAAACCTGGAAGGCACTTAAAAAAGTAATAAGCATTTGGCTATATAAACAAATCCAATAGGTCTTAGTATATACATAAACTATAGCTTAAACTTTATAAATGTTTATTTTCATGAGTTTATGTTTTAATTTTAAACGCTGTCTAAGCGTAATTTATCCATAGAATAACGAAAAGTTGTAGATCAACCTTCAAATCGCAACATTTATGAGTTATATAGAATGGCAGCTAATAATAGTTTAGAAATGGATTACATTTAGCGTTATAACGACTATAGCATTATGTTTAATATATTTGATAATCATAACAATATCCTTCGTGACATTTGAAAATAACAAAAAAATATATTACAATACAAAATTTTCAATTTAATAACAGGCTTTGTCAACGGCCAAAAAAACTACTAGAAATATGATAGTTAAATAACTCTACCATTGCTATGATCATAATGTTTAATAACTTAAGGTTGATGGAATGTATATTTGTAGTATTCTTTATAATTTTAAAGAACATATTACAAAATGTTGTACACTCATGTAATATATTAATTGTGACGTGTACTTCACACACACACACACACACACACACACACACACACACACACACACACACACACACACACACACACACACACACACACGTATATATATATATATACACCAGATGTCCCACGAAGAGGGATAAATGTCTGATTTTTTTTATTTTTAGTTTTGGTAAATTATTTATTGTCATATTCTAGAGAAATAAAGCATTTTAATTAGAAAATATTAACTTAGCCTATTCAAAACCTTACAGTCCACAGTTATTTGAACTGTAATCAATCCACAGCGACACAGCGATAAAATCGCTTAACAAATAAATCGAAACCTCTGGCAAAGAATTTATGTTGAATCCAGGGAAGTTCCTCTTCAATTGATGGCTTTAATTCCTAATCATTATTAACTACAAGTATAAACTTGGTCCTTTAAGTATCCCCATAGAAAGTAATCGCACTCAGTTAAATCTTGGGATCGTGGTGGCCAATCTAAAAAATCACTTCCACGACTAACAAAACGGCCATGCAGGTTGTCATTTAGTAATGGATTGATAGTATTTGCGAAATGAAGACTGTAAAATGAGGAAAGTCTTGTTCTTTAAAACCTGTTCATACCTATTCCCAGTCATTGTACTGTCTGAAATGTCGTAATATAGCACTCCATTACAACTAACAGCTGACCAAATAGTTATTCGTTTTGATTTGAGTAGAGTCTGTTTCAAGAATGTATCGATTACCAGTGTTTTAATAATTAAAATTATGCCTATTTGCAGCACCATTGCGGTAGAAAGTGGAATTGTTTGAAAAAAAAAAAAACAATTTGAGTGTGACAATTAGGATCTTGCTCATGAAACTCAATGATACGAGATTAGATTCCACTCGCCTGGCTGAATCATCTTCAAGAAGATTATGGACTCGGTGACTTTTATAAAATTTAATTTTGTTTTTCCTAAAATTATTATCCATACTAAAGACTCATTAACACCAATTTCAAGTTTAACCTTACTTAGTGATTTCGGTTCACCAGGATAGCGGAGAACTGACGCGCATACTAGTACTTCTATTTCCTCATTTAAACCTCTAGAGTACTTTTTGTGACCCTTCCAGTTTCTAAAAAAAGATTTTCCACTTAGTTATTGTTGGATTCTTATGTTGTTCAAATCCTCTGTAGGCAAATTGAAACTGTACAATTGCTTCTGTAATGTTGCCAAAATCAACAGCCCACGCTGAACACTTTTTGTTCAACATTAAAAGCAATTTCTCGAACTTCAGTATCGGTAAAACTGTAATGGAGGAGGGTAGGTCATGTTTTTATAGCACAAGATATATTCTTCAATTAAACAGCTGTTTTCAACAATGAGCGTTATTAATTATGTAGAGTTTGAAAATGTTCGGTGCAGAAATGGGCAAGTAATATAAAATCAAACGTTTAAACTTCTTTGTGAGAGACTGTGTGTGTGTGTGTGTGTGTGTGTGTGTGTGTGTGTGTGTGTGTGGGGGGGGGGTTACTTCTACTATACTACTATACGGGTGTCCATAATTAATACGTAGGCCTACTTGACGTTGTGTCAATGAAAACCACATCGTCACATCACTGTAGGCACAAAATAATGTTCTTACCTTTGCGCTGCTCATTGAATATTTATATTTCGCTATAGCACATACAATATATTAAGAGAATTATATAAAAAACGTATCAGTAAAATATTTTTCATGTCAAATTTAATTAAGTCAGTGCTATTATCAAATATATATATATATATATATATATATCTATATATATATATATATATATAATATATATATATATATATATATATACTCAAATACAAGAGTTATCGGTCACTGTTTTCACTGCAATGTTTGGGTTGTGGGGCTTTCTTAAGCTAACTACATATACGTCAGTAATAGTTATAATGAAGTGACTGTTAAAAATTTTTAATGACACAAAGATCTACAAA